>NW_025398256.1:0-5263 GCF_016433145.1 Gracilinanus agilis | reverse complement strand
ATATATAAATATATTAAAATTATATATATATAATATTATGTATTGTATATATTACTTGTATCACATAGGACAAATATATATTTATATATATCTATATAAGTCAAAGATGTTTTATTGTTCCACTTACATAGAATAACGGTGTTCAACATACGCACTCCAAAATTACAAGATCCAAATTGTCCTCCCCCTCTCGGAGATGGAAGCAGTTTGATCGGGGTGCCACATGCCATACAAATCATATTAAGTAAGGCTATTTACAATCTGGCCATGGAAAGTAGCCAGGGAGCCATGGGGAGGGGGAGGGGGTCCTTGGGCAGATTGGGGGGCTTAGCCAGGCATGTGGCAGAGTTCTTTGTCTGCTCTGGATGCTAATTGGTTATTCTTTAAATGGTCTTGTAATGGACTTCCTAGCCTTCTTCCCCCATTCGAATACTCATATTTCTTCTAGGCAATAAAACAAGCATTTGTCCTTATGGAAGGAAGCCTTCCGAGGACTTCTAAGCTCCCCTGGCCGTTAATCCTTTGGTCTCATGAACAGACCACCCAATCCGCTGAATCCACCCCCCACTCTGTTCTGTGGAAAACCACCAAGAATAATACCCAACATTTATAACACTCCTGGGTTTGAGAAACACATATAGGATCGCATTTAATCCTCCGGTTAATTCTGGGAGATAAATGTTATAAGTACTACTTTCATAGATCAGTGGATTTGTGATTGCATTGAAATGATTATTGCCTGGAATATGTCCTCTAAGGTGACTATTATTCTTCCCATAAATTTTCTCTATTGGGAATTTTTTTTCTTAAAACCCTCATTTTCCATCTTAGAGTCAATACTGTGTATTGGTTCCAAGGCAGAAGAGTGGTAAGGGCTAGGTTGGCAATGGGGGTTAAGTGACTTGCCCAGGGCCACACAGCTAGGACATATCTGAGGCCACATTTGAACCCAGGACCTTCTGTCTCTAGGCTTGGCACTCAATCCATTGAGCAACACAGCTCCCCCTTTCTACCAGGGATTCTTCATCTTTGTTGTGTCACAGATGGCTTTGACAGTCTATTAAGACAGACTCTTCTCAGAATCATGTTTTTAAATGAATAATAAATAAGAATAACAAAGGAAACCAATTATGTTAAAACACAGTTATCAAAATATTTTTTTAAGTTCACGGACCCCAGGTTAAGAAGCCCTGCTCTAAAGGGACTCTTCCCAGGTGGCTAGTTGGCTTTCTTTTGGGTTTCCTGGCTAGTCATGCAGCACAAGGGCTACTCATCTGTGTCCCCTTGCTCAGTGGCACTCTCACTACATAATAAACACACCTCCCTTTCTGGTCATATGAAGAAATTTAGGAATATAAATTTGGAGCTGGATATCTTCTCATCCAAGCCCTTCATTTTATAGATGAGGCAATTGAATTGCAGAGAGCTTAAATGCTTACTTCATCGCCCACCCCTATTCTGACTTCTAGACTCTCCCTCTACCGTCATCACTAAGTGGCATCTCCTCCCTTAAGATTCACTTTATCCAAATTTATCACCCAATTCAGATCCCGGTGGCCATGATCGCCTGCCCCTCTGGATTCTCTCTCTCCTTTATCAATGAGTTCATTGACTAGTTCACAGCCTTCCTTTCCCCCTCATCTCTTGCAAGTACACTGTTGCTATCTATTCCTTTGCGTCTTCTTGTCCTCTTTTTATATAATGTCTGAAATTTTAGAGAAATTCATAAGCAAAATTCTCAGGAATGGATGTAACCATGTTACTTTTGTTGCGTCATTATGAAGTGGTCTTGATTTTATTATATATTCTAAGTCTAACCAACAATCAAGGGTATTTACTAGAGGCAGGAGTAAAAAATTATATCCTACACTTCTAGAGAGCTTTTGTGTTTTTTCATCCTCACAGTAGCACCTTTTTTGTTCTTAAATTTTTGTTCTTAGTAATAATAATGAGAGCCTTCTTTCATTTAGATATAGAACAATTTTATGGATGCAGGGAACTGTACAGATATTATAGTAATATATTACTATACAGATATTATACTAATAGTAACCATACAGATATAATATCATCTTAAATAGGTAGGTTGGTAGATGACATCATTTTTATTATCTTGATTTTCCAGATGGAAAAAGTTGGCTCAAAAAGATGTGAAGGAATGTATAATCGATATCCAATTGCTTGCCTTGTCAAAGAGCAGGGAGGGGCAGGCAAGAGAGAGGAAGAGAATTTGGAACTCAAAAATTTTTTAAATGAATGTTAAAAAATTTACATTTAATTGGGAAATATTTAATGAAATAGACAAACATATTAAAAATAGTAGGGGGGCAGGGATGGGGGAGAAGATGTGATGTGCTTAGGTCCAGATCATCTGATTTGTATAATTAGAATTTTCCACCCCAGGACTCTCTCTTCCAGCATCCCATTTGCATATTTACACTAAAGTACTAACTTAGGGAAGATATAAGTTTTGTGTAGCTCCGCCCTCTTGCTCTCTCTTCCCAGGAACGAGGTTGGTGTAGGTTGGGGGAGAGCCGGGCAGGAGAATTTTACTCATGTGGTTTAACTCAGGTTTTATATATACATTTATTTATTTATTTGATTGTTTGTTTATTTGCTTATTTATTCCTTCTACTTCAAGTGATTACTAATAAATCTTATAAAATACAATGCTTGGAGTTATTGGACTTTAATTTAAATCTCACATTTTCCAAGTCCAAAGCTCATTTCGCTAAATTGTTTTACATCCAAAATAAAAGTTACATACGTTACCCTATTATGAACATCAAGGGAAAATGAGGGAAGGGCACACATATTTATTAGGTACTTACTATGTGCCAAGCATTTGATCAATAACCTAAGAGACTACCTATGGGAGTAGGGTAGAAGATGGTTGGAGGGCTGTCTTTTTTTTTTTAACCCTTTTGTCTTTCATCTTAGAATTCATATTGTGTATTGGTTCCAAGGCAGAAGAGTTATAAGGGCAAGGCAATGGGGATTAAGTGGCTTGCTCAGGGCCACACAACTAGTCTGAGGCCAAATTTGTACCCAGGACCTCCAGTCTCTCTAGGTCCATTGAGGCACCTAACTGTCTCCTGGAGGATTTTAATAAACCCTCAGAAAATAGCCCATGTGGCTTATTGGCATCTCAACAGAATTCTAAATGAAGTAACAAGATAATTTCTAGATACTTGGTCGGAAGACTTGGAGGTCCTTGAGAACAGGGACTGTCTTTACTTTTGTCTCCTTAGTGCTTAGCAGTGCCTGGCACATAGTAAGCACTTAATCAGTATTTATTAACTGACCTATAATTTCATGGGTTTCAGCACTTGCAGCCTAGAAACTGTCTCCCCCAGTGTCAAGCTGGGGCATTGAGAGGCTGATGACTTGCCCAGCATCATCCAGTTAGTAAATATCAGAGCAGGATTTGGACCCGGGGGTTTCCTTGACTTCTTTGATTCTCTTACAGAAATATATCTAAATGAAATAAAACACTAAAATACCTTTGCCTAATTTAATACCCAGCAAGTTGGAGGAGCAAGCAGGGGGGCAGCAAAGTGGTCCGGTGGATAAAGCAATGGGAATGGAGCCAGGAAGATCTGAGTTCAAGTCCAATCTCAGTCACTTATCAGTTGTGTGATGGTGGGCAAGTCATTTCACCTTGTTTACCTCAGTTTCCTCATCTGTAAAATGAACTGAAGAAGGAAATGGCAAACCACTCCAGTATCTTTGCCAAGAAAACCCCAAATGGGGTCTTGAAGAGCCAGGAATGACTGAAATGACTGAATAACAACAAATCAGAGAAGAGGTGGTTGCATCTGGGCAGGAGATTATAGAAAAGAATGATGTGTCTCACTACAGGATGCCCATATGAACAGGGGCAAAGCTGAATTCCTGCTGCAATACCTCCATGTCTTATGTTTGGGTCCTTATAGGTGATGGGAAAAGCAGAACATTGAAGCAACTATTGTATTTGGGCTGTATCTTGCTTTAGGGTAGATGGAGTACATAGTGAAGAATGGATCTCATTGATTTTTGAGGCTTGTGGTTGAGGACCTCTTGGTCAGGTTCTGGACAGCTGTAAAAAAGATATTTGTCAGGGCAGCTGGTGGCTTAGTGGATTGAGAGCCAAGTCTGAACAAGGGAGGTCCTGGGTTCAAATTTGACTTCGGATACTTCCTAGCTGTGTAATCTTGGGCAAGTCACTAATCTCAATTGCCTCTTTTCTGCCTTGGAATCAATCCTTGGTATCAGTTCTAAGACAGAAAGTAAAGGTTTAAAAAGAAAAAAAGAACATCTGTCTCTTTTCTCTTTGGGAGCCTGAGGGATGGGCTCAGTTTTATCTGGGGCATCACATCTCTCCAAAGCAACCCCCCATCAGTGAAAGGAGCCAGGAAGCAGCTGAGATGCAAGCCTTCTTGTCCATGTGAAGGTCAGGTTGCTGGCTAAAAAAGAAACGAACGGGAAAAGAAAAACGAGCCCAAGGATGGGAGTTTGACACAGTCTCCTTGTCCCTCTGACACTCTCTCTTTGTGCTGGCTCTCCCAGTGCTTCCGCCCCCTCATCCGGGAGCTCTGCTGAGTGGGCACAGTTTCCTGCGTTCCTAGAAATTTGGGAAATGCCACATCAGCTTTCCCACTTCTGAAAGCCCATTTCTAAAGGAAGTGCCACAAGCAAGACAATTCTCAGGTTGCCAGGGCATGAGATCCAGCTTCAGGGAGAGCTGTGGAAGGTCATTCTATGTCCTAGCGTGGCCTTGCAGAAGCTCCTTTGCTGAATCAGACCAAATCACCTGCTCCTCTCCTGGGGGGAACAGACTTTTGGATTCATTCCCAGAAAATGGTCCTGCCATGATGGGCCACTCTCAGAGGTGTCAAAAGTGGGCAGTCTCATTCTCTCCCTTCAGAGAAATTCAGCCAAGGTGAGGCTTGTGTGCTCTCCTTAAACGTATGTCCCTGATTGTGTCTCAGCATGAGGATGGCTCCTTAGGTACATCAGAAAGTGGAACAGATACACAGACTGACAGACCAACAGGTAGATAAGTAAGGGAGAGAGAGACAGACAGACAGAGACAGACAGAGTCAGAGACAGAGACAGAGAGACAGAGAGACAGAGAGAGAAGGGGGTGAGAGAAAGGAGAGAGAGAAGGGAGACAGAGAGAAGAGAGGGAGAGAGAGAGAGAGAGAAAGGAGGAAGGGAGGGAGGGAGAGAGAGAGAGAGACAAAGAGAGACACAGAGAGAGAGACATATATATATATATATA
>NW_025398255.1:0-8402 GCF_016433145.1 Gracilinanus agilis | reverse complement strand
TCTCTCTCTCTCTCTCTCTCTCTCTCTCTCTCTCTCTCTCTCCATTCCCCCCTCTCTTTTCCCCTCTCTGATTTCATCAGTCCCCAAGGGTTTAATTTTCATCTCTATGTTAAAAGTTCAAAGATCTCTATATCCAGTTTTAGACTCTCCCCTAAGCCTCACTCCCACATCACTAAAGGCCTACTGTGTATTTCAAACTAAATGTCCTAGAGATATTCAAATTCAGCTTGTCCAAAATAGAACTCATTATCTTTCTCCCCAAACTCTTCCCCTCTTCAAAATGACTGTCAGAAGTCTATTTCTGTCAGAGGCTCCCTCTAACAATTTTTCCAGCCCTCGAGGTTCACAACTTCAACATTATCATTAACTACTCATTCTACATCACCCCACGTAACCAGGCAGTTTCTAATTCTTTTTATTTCAACATCCACAACATAGCATCTAGTTGGATGCACAAACCCAATCTTAGCTAATGTTCTCATCACCTCTCACTCAAGCTACTGTAAGGTTCTCCTAGATTGTCTCTCCCTACTAGAATTCATCCTTAAATGTGACATACAACAACCTTATTCAGTAAGCTTCAGTGGGCTTCCTACTGGAATTAGCTTCTAGAATCAAATATAATTTTTGTTCAGCTTTTAAAGTGTTTTTCAATCTAGTAACAATGTATCTTGCCACCTATATTGTTATTACTCCCCTTCCCATACTCTCCTGTCTAGCCAAACTGACCTTCATTATGTTTCTCATACCTGATGCTCCATCCTTCAACTCCATGCCTTTTGCATAGTCTATCTCCTATACCCAGGATGGAATCTGTCTGCTTCCTTCAACATTCATCCCAAAGTTCATCCTTAACAGGAAGCCCTTCTTGATTTCCCCAAAATGAGAGTGACCTTTGCAACTAATTTTATTTATTTATATCATATACACACATGTGTGTTGTTTCTCTGGTAGAATCTAAGCTTCTTGAGAGGAAAAAATTACTATTTTGGGTTCTTGTATCCTCAGTGCCTAGTAGAGTATCTGTCAAAAAGTAGGAATTTCATATATGCTTATTGATTGATTGATGACTTGGTGGGTAGTGGAAGATCTTTTTGGAAATGAAGGTAATTTAAAATCAGATATATCAATCAATTACTTTTTTTTGTAATTCTATATATAGTTTGGTATGAATGCTAAAAATGTGTCCAGCTTCATGTTTTTGTTTAATTATGTTTTTATCCATCCTTAGTAGGGGGATCATGAGAAGAAGTTCTCTAGTATGGCCTCAGGTGGCCAAATATGACATCAATGAGATAAAGCTAATAAAAAAGGGAGAATGAGGGTAAGGCATAGGTTGAGTTGAAAGATTTTTTTTTCTAATGTAAGAGTTAAGGTTATGGTGAGTTTAATGTTAGAACTGGGATGAAGGTAAGGATAAAACTTGGGGCTACTAAATTGAACAATATGCCTGGGTCTGTTAAGGAATAAGAGCACTTCATGTACTTGAAAAACTCTTTCATCTTGACCACACTGATCACCACAGTTTTAGCAATATCATTTTGGCATATTCTCTTCTGTTACTGGGAACTTGAATTTGGTTTTATTTACTTGTTTCAATATTTTGTTTTTTTCCATTTACACATAAAAACAATTTTTAATATTTATTTTGTAAAATTTCAACTTGCCTCCATGCCTTTCTTCCTCTTTTATCCCCTCTTGAAGATGGCAAGAAATTTGTTATAGGTTAAGCATGTACAGGCATGCAAAACATATTTCCATATTAGTCATGTTGTGAATGAAAACAGTGACAAAAAAAAGAAAACAAAGAAAGTAAAAATGTGTGTTTCTATTCACATTCAGCCACCATTGGTTCTTTCTCTGGAGGTGGATAGTATTTTTCATCATAATTACTTTGGAGTTGCCTTAGATCTTTGTATTTCTGAGAACAGCTGTTATCTACAGTTGATTGTCATACAATAATGCTGTTATGGTGAACAATGCACTCTTTCTTCTGCTCTCTTATTTTTGCATAGGTTCACAAAAATCTTCCTGGATTTTTCAGGAAGCATCCTGCTTTTCACTTCTTTTGCAAAATGGTATTCCATCATAATCACATACAACATCTTGTGCAACCATTCAACTGATCGGCATCACCTCAATTTCCAATTCTTTGCTACTACAAAAACACACACACACACACACACACACACACACATATATATATGTGTGTGTGTGTGTGTGTGTGTGTGTGTGTGTGTGTGTGTGTACATATATATGTCCTCTTCCTTTTAAAAATTCCTTTAGGGGGCAGCTGGGTAGCTCAGTGGATTGAGAGCCAGGCCTAGAGATGGGAGGTCCTAGGTTCAAATCCGGCCTCAGACACTTCCCAGCTGTGTGACCCTGGGCAAGTCACTTGACCCCCATTGCCTACTCTTACCACTCTTCCACCTATCAGTCAATACACAGAAGTTAAGGGTTTAAAATACAAAAAAAAATTCCTTTAAAAATTTAAAATTTTTCTTTGGAATATACACCTAGTAGTGATATTTCTAAGCAAAAGAGAATGTATAGTTTTATAACCCTTTGGGCATAGTTACAAATTGCTTTACAGAATGGTTGGATCAGTACACAACTTCACTAACAGTGCATTAAGGTCCCAATTTTTTGACATTCTCCCATTTATCAATTGGGGAATGACTTCTTATAAATATGACTCAGTTCTCTATGTATTTGAGAAATGAGGCCTTTACCAGAGAAGGCTGCTTTTGTAAAACTTCCCCATCCTCTAGTTTTCTGCTTTGGCTCTAATCTTGGTTCCATTGGTTTTATTTGTGCAACCCCATTTTAACTTAGTGAAATCAAAGTTATTCATTTTACATTTAGTAATGCTTTCTCCTCTTGTTTGGTCATAACTTCTTTCTTTATCCATAGAACTGGCAGGTACACTATTCCATTCTCATCTAATTTCCTTATGGTATCACCCTTTATGTCTAAATTATGTTCCAATTTTGATCTTAATTTGGCATATTGTGTAAGATACTTATTTATACCCAATTTCTGCCAAACTGCTTTCTAGTTTTCTCAGCAGTTTTTCTCAAGTAGTGAGTTCATTTACTTTTTGTGAGATTTACTTAGTTCTGACAGAGGAAAGTTGAGGTCTCCCACTAGTATAGTTTAAATATTCATTTCCTACTGCAACTCATTTAACTTTTCCTTTAAGAATGTGAATGCTATACCATTTGGTGCATATATGTTTAGTATTGATATTACATCATTGCCTATGGTACTTTGTAGCAAGATGTAGCTTCCTTGTTTATCTTTTAAAATTAGATCTACTTTTGTTTTTCTTTGTCTGAGATCATGATTGTCATCCCTATATTTTTTTCCCTTAACTTCAGTTGAAGCATAAGAGATTCTGCTCTAGCTACTGACCTTTGCTATGTGGGTATGCCTGCTTCAAATGAATTTCCTGTAAACATTTTGTTTTAATCTACTTTGCTATCTGCTTCTATATTATGATTGAGTTCATCTCATTCACATTCACTGTGTATTTTCTTTCCATTCTGTTATCTCTCCATTTCTTTCTGTCTCTGTCTTTCTCTCCCTTCCTCCCTTCTTTTATTCTGTCACTTTTCAAAAGTATTTTGCTCCTGAGCTCTGCCTCCCCAAATCCAGTATCAGTTTTCCCTTCTTTTATTCCACTCCCCTCCTACTTCTCTGTAGAATAAGATAGAGTTTTAGAACTATGTGAATATGTATGTTATTCCCTCTTTCTGTCTATTCTTGTGAGAATAAAGTTCAAGCATTGCTCAACACCCTTCTTTTCCTCTGAGGTAAAGCTCTTTTGTGCCTCCTTTATGTATAATTTACCCTATTCTACCTCTCCATTCCTTCTTCTTCCAATGCACCCCTCTTTCTAACTCCTTAATTTTTGTTTTTGGATATTATCATATCATATTCAGCTCACACTCATGCCCTCTGTCTATGTATGCTACTTCTAACTGCCCTAATAATGACAAAGTATTTACAAGTTACAAATATAATTTCTTCATGTAGGAATATAAGCAGTATAATCATTTTGACTCCCTTATGATTTCTCTTTTGTGTTTATCTCTTTATGCTTCTATTGAGACTCGTATTTGAAAATCAAAATGTTCTGTTCAGTTCTAGTCTTTTCATCAAGAATGTTAGGAAGTCCTCTATTTCATTAAATTCATTCATTTTCACCTGAAAGGTTATACTCAGTTTCACTGAGTAGGTGATTCTTAGTTGTAATGCCATCTCCTTTGCCCTCTAGAATGTCATATTCTAAGCCTTCTGATCATTTATTGTAAAAGCTGCTATATCCTGTATGATTCTAGGTCTGGATCCATGATTTTTAAATTGTGTTTTCTTTCTTATTTTTTGTGGTATTTTCTCATTGACTTGGAAGCTGTGGAATTCAGCTCTAATATTCTTGGAGGTTTTCATTTTGGGGATCTCCTTTTAGGAAGTGATTGGTATATTCTTTAAATTTCTATTTTATCCTTTTGTTCTAGGATATCAGGACAATTTAAAAAACAATTTCATGAAATGTATGATGTGTAAGCTCTTTTTTTGGTCATGACTTTTAGGCAGTCTGATAATTCTTAAATGATCTCTCCTAGATCTATTTTCCAGGTCAATTGTTTTTCTAGTGAGATATTCCACATTTTCTTCTTTTTTATTATTTTAATTTTGGTTTATTGTTTCTGGCTGTCATTTGGAATCACTAGCTTCCACTTTTCCTATTCTAATTTTTAAGAATTTCTTTTCTTTTTTTTTTTTTTTTACTTCTTCTATTTGGCCAATTCTACTTTTTAAGACATTTTTGTATTGAATGAATTTTCATACATTGTTAACTGGTTTTTGGTGCTTTCTTTACCAGGCTATTAACTCTGTTTTCATGATTTTCTTGCATCTGTATCATATATTTTTTTTTAACCCTTGTACTTTGGTGTATTGTCTCATAGGTGGAAGATTGGTAAGGGTGGGCAATGGGGGTCAAGTGACTTGCCCAGGGTCACACAGCTGGGAAGTGGCTGAGGCCGGGTTTGAACCTAGGACCTCCTGTCTCTAGGCCTGACTCTCACTCCACTGAGCTACCCAGCTGCCCCTGTACCATATATTTTTCAAATTTTTCTTCTGCTTTTTCATTTGATTTTTATAATAATTTTTGAGTCCTTCAAGGAATTCCTTTTTGGGACTAAGATGAATTCAAATTTTTCTTTGAGGCTTTGGATGTAGCTCTTTTTATATTTTTGTCCTCATCTGGGTTTGTGTTTTGATCTTCCCTAGCCCCAGAGTAACTTTATGTAATCTTTCAAAAATTCCTCAGAGGGAATTCTCTCCAAAACTTCTCACATTCATTTCTTCTCTTCTGCCTGCATTTCTATACCTTAGTATACACTCAAATAATTTCTTTCCTAGAGAATTTTGCTATCCACCTAATTGTTCCCTTTCCCTTATCTTCCCCTCTTTAATCCATTCTTCACGGTAGCCAAATAAATTTCTTAATTTATGATTCTGATCATGGCACTCCCTTGCACAAAATTCTTCAGTGTCTCTCAATGAACAATGCAATAAAATGCAAAGTCTTTTATCCAGTAATTAAGGCCTTCTAATCTAATCAACTCCTCCAAGGAAGGTCCTAAGCCCGGCAGAAAAAGGAGGAGGGTTGGGCATGGGGCTAGCAACCTCACCCTGTAAAAAATCTCACTTGCTACAGAAAGGGCAACCTCATTAAACCAACAAAACCAATGATCGCCTAGTCTGGAAGATTGCTCTCCAACAGAGTCCATGACGCGTGCTGGCGAAAGCCTTTGGGAAGCCAGTTCGTCGATAAATCTTCTGAAGACCAAGGCAAACAGAGTCCGTTGGCGTGAGATGGTTGCGACCCTATGCTCCTCTGGGAGCCAATAGGAATAACTACTAACTAATCTAATTTGCCTCCCAACACTGTTTTCTAGCCTCATCTCATATTAGCCTTTCACAAACTATTCCTGTCAAATTTTGGTTATTAATTATTCCCTGACCTTATCCCTCTTCTACTTCTTTATATTTGTATATAATTTCTCCAGTGCCTGGAATAGACTCCATCCTTATTTCTTTCCTGCAAGGAATAAAATTTTCCTGGAGACTGTATATTAAAGTATAATTATTTATTAATAAAATTTGGAGAGAGGGAGAGATGAGAGAGAGGAGGGAAAGAGAGAGAAGGAGAGAGAGAGTAAAAAAAAAAGTCACCAGGTTGCCCTAACTAAAAAAACAAAAACAAACTGCTTCTATGCTTCCTTAGACCCAGTTCCCAGCCAAGGTTCCAATGGAGTGTTAAGTGCTCCAGAGAAGGAGGAGAGATCATGCTCCAACTTGTGTTTAGGAAGAATCTCATGCCCAAAAGAGCACACTTCTGCTCAGCTTCCTCTCTTATAAGGCCAATGACATCACTCTTACTGGGGCTTTCTGATTGGACAGTCTGGGTCCTGAGTCCTGACTTCCAGACATGCCACCTACCATGCAGGGACTTCTGCCAACCCCTTCCAGATGTCAGGACAGCAGGTAACCATGAAGCCCTTTAGTCATATGGCTGGCATCTTTACTTTATGCATGTGTGGGTAAGGGGCCACATTTTCATATTAATTTTACATAATCCTTTGAAATCTTCTCTCTTTAATACAACTCAAATGCAGCCTCCTCCAGAAAGTCCTCCTTGTTCTTCCCTAAATTCAAGTGATCTCTCCCACTGCAAATCTCTCATGCCCCTGTATCAACTTGTCCTCTTCTAAACTTGATCACCTCCTCACCTGTATTCTAATTTATGGATATGTCTCACCTTTCTTATTAAGTCTATAAAGTCTTTGGAGACAAATACTCTGTGTTTTTTCATAACTACAATCCAGCATAGTGTCTTACTGATACTAGGTTCTTATTCCATGTTTATTTATGAACTCATCGAAATGGGTACAGGCAGTCTTTTGGTTCTTTTAGTCCATTCATTACCAACTATTCTCATTCAACAATATTCCCTAACCATGGAAAAATATTCGAAATTAATTGATTAAATTAAAAACCCAACAATCCCTAGCTTTTGGCTGAGCAATGACTATGGCTGAAGGACCTGGATTCTCATCCAGTCTCTGATGCTTATTCCCTGCATGACTTTGGGTAAGTCATTAATTTCCTTGGGACTCATGGGGTTAGTTTCCTCATGTGTAAAACAAAGGGGTTGGACTAAATGGCTTCTGACATCCTTCCAGCACAATAACGAGCATTTAATAAATACTTAAATCCTTATTGGTTGATTGACTTCAGCTCTGCTCATTCATTGATCCATTCATTCAGAGAGCATTTATCAAGCCCCTACTCTGGCAATTCTGCTAGGCTTTGTACATAGTAAACACTCAAATGTTGTGTTTTTGATTTAAGGTCTAATCATTCATTCATTCAATTCATTCATTCATTTATGCAGTGATGCTTTATTAATTCCTTATTGAAAGAAAAGCCCATCCACTTCCCTCTGTACTTAGGCGGCACTCTTGAGCTGCATAATAGGATGGAAAAAAGGTTGAGTCAGGGGGAAGGTTGAGAGGCAGGCAATTCCGCAGCAGCCTTATTCTCTTGATTAGGCCTCTGAGCCAAGGTGTCTGTCTAGCCACAGACACACTTGTCAGCTGCCAGTCACTGGCAGCAAGCCTATCCCTCCTCCCAGGTGCAGCCTCCTTCAGACTGGTGGGGGAAGGAGCTACAGAGAGGAGGAGGAGGAGGAGGTGAATGTGGAAGAGGGAGGGGTGGTGACCAGACTGTAAAACTAAATAGACTTCAGTGGGATGCCTAAAATTCATTTTCTCCCCCTAGAGGCTTTTATCTCACTCATTCCACTGTGTTTACAGACTAGCAGGTTTCCTGAGGGCAGCCATGATTTAGATTTACAGTCCCCCGGGCAGTTCGATTCCAAGGAAAAGTTATAACACCTGTAATGTATTTCTGTCTCCTGGAGGAGCTAAGAATGTCACAGCCTGAAGAGGTAGCTTCCATACCCCCCAAACTGCAGTATTCATTCTCTGCATTGCAGTATCCTATAATGCAGTTCTGGTGACAAAAGCCAGGCCTACTAATTTCTCCTTTGCACACACAGTCTCGCTGTCTATTTTGTTTTTGCTATATGTGTGTATGTATATTTGTGTTTCTGAAGTTAGTATATGGTTACACAGAAACCACTGAATGAAGGAAGTTTCAGAAAACACCTCCCCCCAAAGAGCTCTAAGGGTTCAGGCCCAAAGCAAAGGAGAGAGGACTTGCCTGTGTTAATAGGAAACAGGAAAAAAAAGGCAAGCATGATAGCTTTCTGGGGATGGCTTCTCTCTCTCTCTCTCTCTCTCTCTCTCTCTCTCTCTCTCTCTCTC
>NW_025398254.1:0-2117 GCF_016433145.1 Gracilinanus agilis | reverse complement strand
GGAACAGACAGAGAGAGAGGGAGCAGGACAGAGACTGAGACAGAGATAGGGAGAGACAGAGACAGACAGAGAGACTGTCTAGGGGGCTGAAGGTAGAGGGAGGGGAGGTAATTTGTATAGTCCACAATATACTTAACTATTTTTCACCTCAAAGAAAATCTAAAATCCCCAAGGTTGGGTGTTTGGGAGTGGAGGAGGAGAGAATAGGGTTGTTTGGATGTCTAAGAAGAGGTAGACCTAGATGGCATAAACATTCAAGTAGGTTCTAATTTATTTCTAAACTTCAAAAATATCCCTTATATAAATAACTCAGCCCCATTGTTTCTTTTGATTGTTATTATCATTTTGGTGCATTTGTTAAATATGTCAATAAGAGTCCTCAACAGAACACAAAGTTCTGGATAACTAGATTTCATATTTTAAAAGCTTAGTATTTTCAGTAGTAGGTTAGTTTTACTTTTGAAGGTCCTGACCATATGAATTTTCATTTGAGTATATTACCTTCAGTCTGAATGACCCCCAAGTAATTTTCAAACCCATTATTCCACTTATAAGGGAAGATACTTAAAAGGAACTTTGTAAGTGTTTGGGAAAAACAGCCAAATACCCCATTTTTATGTCTTCTTGAACTCAGATGTCCATTAGATGATTTAGTTCCATCTACCAACATTGTGGGTAAATATAGATTGGTACTGGTTTTGCTATTCTATTTACTTGATTCTACTCTGGACAATAAACCTAGGAAACTAGTCATGACAAGGAATTCCCTAACCTTCTTGCTCCTTGACCTGTTAAAAAGATAGGATATTATTTTACCCCAAATTGAAAGGTGTAATGGGCATTACAGGGGAGTTATAACTATTGCAGGAGAAGAAGATAAAATTAAAGGTTACAAGTATTGAACAAAAAGGATAATGGATAAAGAGCTTACCTGAGGAATCATTATATCAAGACACACTTCTGGCACTTATCAGCCTTGTGCAAATCATAACATTTTCTGGAGGCTTAGGAACTTTGTTAAAACTCTTCAGCTACAAAACAGTTGCATCTCTGCTATGCTAGAGGGAGTTCCCTAAATCAACAAACTATATGTAGATCTAGACAAAAACAAAACAAAAATACGTGTATGTATAGATCACCATCTTGAATTGCATTTTCCTCCTTTATATAACAAAAGGGCAAAAGTATATGGCATATGTATATATGTATTTTTAAAAACTTAACATTTATCTTAAAATAAATTTTATTGATATTTGTTTTTTTACCTAACCTACATTTCTTAGTGTGCCCCTCCTCTCCACCTTTCCCAGAGACCCAACTCATATGATGAAATGAAGGGGAAGAAAAGTTCAACAAAATTAACCAATATATTTTTCTTAAAGTATAGCATTATACCCAATATTACATACCCACAATCCCCCATCACTGCAAAGAAAAGTAACTTCTCATACTTCTTTGAGATCAAGCTTGGTTATTATAATTTCCCAGTATTAGGTTTTTTTTGGTTTTTGCTTTTTAACCCTTAACTTCTGTGTATTGGCTCATAGGTGGAAGAGTGGTAAGGATGAGCAATGGGGGTCAAGTGACTTACCCAGGGTCACACAGCTGGGAAGTGTCTGAGGCCGGATTTGAACCTAGGACCTCCCGTCTCTAGGCCTGACTCTCAATGCTACCCAGATTCCCCTCCAGTATTAGGTTTTAATTGGTCTTTCCATGTATATTGTTGTACTCATTGTACACATTTCTTTGGTGCTACTTCATTTTTCATCAGTTCATGTCTTCCCATACTTCTCTGTATTCATCATCATCATTGTTTTTTTCCAGTTAATTTAATTTTAATTCAAAATAAAGTTATTAATCACCTGTTATATTATTACATATTATTTTCCTAAATTTCTGTCCTAAGTTAAAAATTTCCAATTCTCATCTCTTCCAAAAAAAGAAGATATTTGTTTGTCATCATCCTTTAACCATTGCCTTTATTCTCTCGTTTTTTTAATTAATAAAATTTATTTACTGGTATTTTTGCCCTCCCCATACCATAGAAAACATTATTCAGCACACAGCTACAGATAGATAGATAGATAGATAGATAGATAGATAGATAGATAGATAGA
>NW_025398253.1:0-8847 GCF_016433145.1 Gracilinanus agilis | reverse complement strand
GTTCAAGTGACTTGCCCAGGGTCACACAGCTAGGAAGTGTCTGAGACCAAATTTGAACCTAGGACCTCCTGTCTCTAGGCCTGGCTCTCAATCTACTGAGCTACCCAGCTGCCCCCCACTCTTCTTTCTAAGAAATGATACTCATAGAGAAGGCAAGAGTTTTTTGTTTTTTAAGCCCCTATTATGTGTCAGGCAATGTGCTCAGTGCTGGCAATACAAAGAAAGGCAAAAGATAGTCCGTCCTCCAGGGACTTACAATCTAATGGTTTAAGACAACATATTAAAAAAAAACTGATAAGTTAGGAGAGGATCTTCATTTTGGCATGATGAACTATAGCTGGGTGAAGAACTCTTGAGATGGCTTCTCTGGGGGCCTCCATTAACTGAAGGATCTAGAGGAGGATCTGGGAGAAAGTCTACATTCTACAATTAAGAAAGAGGCACCAGAGGCAGGAATACTGAGAAGGGTTGAGTTTCAGAATTATTGTCAGTTTACAGGATGATGAGATCACAAATTCCAGGTGAGGGATCAGGTAGGAAATTATTACATGGATGCCCTTTTAAAATGGAGGCTCTTCATACGAAGACCTAGGTTCAAACCTCACCTTTGCATAAAGTAACCATGGGTCTATGGACAAGATACAATCTTTATGGGCCTCAGGTTACTCATCTCTAAAATGAGTGTGTTGGATTAAATGGCTTCTAAGACTACTTCCAGCTCTAATTCCATGATCTTTGCATCCACTGATCTTGCCTACAAGTAATGACATGAAAGATTGTCTAGAAAATGTACAAATGGAAAAGTAGTGGTGCTGGTTATGGAATGAAAGCAAGAAACAAGTTACACTGTTACCCATAGAATTTTAAAAGCTCAAGAGAAAAGCATCTCATGTCTGGAGTAGATGTTCTATCCACAATTCATGGGAGGATGTTATTTAGAAGCAAATAGAATGAGATGTCATGAATGGGCTACAATCTGCAAGACTGAAAGGTGTATTCATATTGATGGGGTTATAGATCCATTTGAACTGTAGGAATTCACATTCAGGTATTCTTTATCTTATCTTATCCTCTTGACAGTCTTTGAGTTATATAGTATGAGGTGAAAGTGAGGAAGGTAGAAGGAAGGATGGATGGGAGAAAGGAAAAAGGAAGGTAGAGGAAGGGAAAGGAAGGCAGTGGTTCCCAGCCCCACCAGGGGTAATTGACCAGAGCCCTTTGTGGCTCAAATAAAAGATCAGAGAGCAAGGGGAAGGTCTAGGAAAAACTAGGAGGTAGATAGAAAGGGGAAAAGGCACCGAGAGAGAGATCAGGGTAGATAGTGTCAGCCAGCCTCCAGGCTCAGAAAGCAGAGAGACAAAAGGGGTCAAACTTTCTCTTTTATACTTTCTCCAACACCTCCCACAAAGGAAGTGGGAGGTGTCAGGGAAGTTGTAGCGGGGAGCCCTGGGAGACATAGTCTTCCAGGGCTTAAAAGAATTTTAAATGCCACAATAGTTTATCTCCATTTTACAGATGAGGAAACCAAAAAGTTACTCAATATAAAAAAATAAAAATAATTCTAATTAGAGCTATCCAAAAATAGAAAGGACTACCTCAGAAGTAAGACCTATCACTGGATTCCTTACCCCAAACCTAGATGACTCTATTCCAGCTTTTTCATTCTCGTTCATGTGCAAATTAAATAATTAGGCTTTAGGCTCGGAAATTCTATTAGACTGAAAGAAGTTCTCCACTTTAGACATTTGCTGATTTGGTGACCATGGATACATGAGTTAATCTTTTCTAACTTCCATTTCTTCACTTGTACAAGGAGAGGGTTTCATTTGAAGGTTTTTTAACCTCTAAATCTATGAACCTATGACCTTACAACTTACTCAAGGTCACAGGGTTAGTATATAAAGGAAAGAGAATTTGAATCCTGTCCTTTTGAATACAAATCTAATGTTCTTTACAGTCTATTACACTGCTTTGTTGAGAATAAGTATGTTAACAACTATAATATAGTAGCCTTCATTCCTTTTTTTTTTAATTAATTAATTGATTAATTTTTTATTTTGAATATTTTTCCATGATTACATGATTTATATTCCCGCCTTCCCAGTGTTTCCTCCCCCCTCCTGAAGCCAACAAGCAGTTCCACTGGGTTATACATGTATCATTGTTGAAAACCTATTTCCATGTTATTCATATCTGCAATAGAGTGATCCTTTAACATCAAAACCCTAATCATATCCCTATGGAACTACATGTTCGATCATATATTTTTCTTATGCATTTTTGTTTCCAAAGTTTGTTCTCTGGATGTGGGATAGCATTCTTTCTCCTAAGTTCCTCTGCATTGTCCTGGGTCATTGCATTACCAGCCTTCATTCTTAACTTGATTAAGTAGTTGTTTTTTTCCCTTAACTTCTCTGAGCTAGGGGTTTAGCAAATAGAGGAAGTATGGAGTAGTAAGAAGAATGGATATGGTGTCAGGTGGCCTGGCTATGAATCCTGGTTCTGCTATTTGCTACCTGGGCGATCTTTGGCAAAGCTCTAAAAAATTCTGAGCCTCATTTTTCTTACCTGTAAAATTAGAAAGTTCAACTAGATTATCTCTGAGGTCCCTTTCAGCAACTAGTTCAAAGAACTGATGTGCCTGTGTATTTGCTGCTCAGATGATTTTTTTTATCCCTTTCCTTCTCTTAGAATCAATACTAAGTATCAATTCCAAGGCAGAAGAGCATCAAAGTATGGTCAGTTGAGGATAAGTGACTTCCTCAGGGTCACACAGCTAGGAAATGTCTGAGGCCACATTTGATCCCAGGATCTCCCATCTCCAGACCTGGCTCTCTATTCACTGAGCCATCTAACTGCCTGGATGATTTCGTAAAATATTTTTGTGTGGAATATGTTTGTTCTTTAGACTTAAAGCTAGAAATGTATATAGTCATATAGTTTATGTGCTTCTCTATCTTCCTTAATTCAGGGTATTAAATTATTCTGCTAATATAGCTAAGGTCATGTCTAAGTTTAGTGAATATCAGATTCTAGTTCAGATAAGCCATCTTGAAAAAGGAACCTATTTGTTAAAACAGTGACTTGGTAAAAGAAGGTAATCAAATCAGCAAGCAATTACTAAGCAGTTATTATGTGCCAGGAATTGGAGTACATGCTGGAAGCCCTGTGCTAAGCCCTGGAAGTAGCAGGATAACTGCTTATCCATCACTATTTTTTAAAGTGTGCTCTTTTAAGTGTTTAAAGGTCAGTGTTGTCATCAGTAGCACTGGATTTCAGCTAATATAGTCATCTTGTTTTTTGACACAATACTATGGCTTCAATTCTTTCTCTTGGATGCTGATGCCCTTATGACATTTTCCCTTTGAGTTATCATGTTTGAGTGTTTCTTTTCAATCTGGCTCTAATGGAGCAGATGTCTCTCATTCTCTAGTCTGGGGGACAAAAATTGATCTTTGAATGACTCCCTGTTGTATGCACAGTAAGCTCTATTACTCATTATCTTATGATATCTGGTTTACTTTATGTGCTATTTGGTGTTTTCCTTTATGCCATGTGTTAAATTATTCCTTACTGATGTTACTTTTTTTCGTAATAAATAGATTTTCACTTATTCCTTTCTCAAAGTTTTGTGACCCTGGCACTGGTTTCCCTACAAATATTTATTCTGCTTCTTGCCAGTGGACTAAGAAAGAGAACAGACATATCTTTATTAATTAACTCTCAATTTGCATTTTGGCAGTTTGAGACTGGCATTGAGAAAGGCTTCAGCCTTTACATCTTTGACAAATTACCTGCTTGGAAAATATAATGATTTGTATTCATTTAAGACATCTGACAAAGGGCAAAGATGTCAGTGTTGGAGAGGAAAAATTTTTATTTATTCCATTTTTACTGGAATTAGACTTCCTTCAGGGTTAGTTTTCCTAAAACTAAAAATTTACCAAATGCAATAAAATATCTGTTATGTGCAAAGTATTGTGCTTGGCACTGAAGGATGAATCAAAGATGAATTAAATGTATAGAAGCTAGCTGCATCGTCCAACAGTTAGAATCTGAAATCAGATGACCCAGGTTCAAATCCCACCTCTGAAGTTTATTATGTGGATAAGTCTCTCAACCTCCTTTGGCCTCAGTTTCTTTATCTATGCAATAGATTTGGGTCATGTACTTTATTCATTTAAGGCATTTCCAATCTAATTGGGAAAAGCGGTAGATGAAATGTTCCCAAATGCCTCCTCTACCAAACGAAATATGGAAGTGAGTAGAGTTACAATGGCTCGAATTAGAGGCTTGTTTTATTTACTTGAATCTTAAAATTCTTGAATTGTCTGTGTTATGTTGATAATAACAGATAGTTTGGGAAAGCAGATAATTGTGCCAGGGCCAGTAACCTCCAAGTCACAGACACTGATTGACAGGCTTCAGTGAGAAAGGAGGGGGTTAGACACTCCTGACTCTCAAAGCCCTCCCCCCAAGCAGTTGATTTTCAGTTGGGATAATGGAGACTGACTGAGGTACTTCTGTTGAAGCTGAACCCCAACGATGTTCCCTTTCTTTAATTTATATTCCCCACAGATCTGATAAAGGAATAAGTAGAAGCTAGTTATCTAAATACTGAGGACTGAGATGGATCTGAACTTCTTAAAACTGGCAGCTGAGAGGATTCAAGCTAGGATGGTAACTAAGAGCAGTGAGTATCCCTAAATAATTCCCAGGCACAGATATTGTAGGTAAAGCTTATATTAAGAAGGAAAGAGAAAAGCTTGAGGGGTAATTAGGTTTTGGATAAGGAAAGGGTAACCCTGATCTATTAGGTTGAAGCTGCCCTTCCCCCCCTCAGGAGGGGGTGACGGGCACTTGGCTAAATTGGCTTTCTTGTTAATAGTGAATATTTCTAATCTCTAAATCACTAAATAACTGTTGTATTGATGTTGGTAAGGACTAAATCTACTAAGCAGGTTAACTCCTGAGTAGAAACCATGATGGCTTAGCCACAATGTCCCTCTTAGGTGAACCCCCAAGTCAGGAGCAGTAAGCAGTAAGATCTGCCCACATTAACCCTCCAGAAGCTACTGACTAACCCTTCTCAACTGTCCCCTCACCCAAAGTTCTCCAGGGGGGGTCCCCTGGATTTCTGGGTGAGGCTGACCCTGTATTTTGCAGGGATTCCTTGCTGCCATCCTTTACATAACATCTGTGAAACAGAAAGATCTGGCTTACCTATTTTACAAGGTTGAAGTAAAGATCGAATGAGATAATGGATATCAGGTTTTCTTATTAATTATAAGGTACTACATACATGGGAAATATTATTATTATCAACATTATTACGTGTAAGAGAAAAATGAGAAGTGGGAACAACTTAGTGATTACAAACTGAGCTTCAGCATCGGGAGAAATGAGCTCAGGGTTTTCTTCTGACACTTTCTATATGACCATGGACAAGTCACTTAACTTTTCAGTGTCCTCAGGTAATTCTATAATGCTTTCTACAATAGGATGTGTGATGCTACTAGACTATGAGGATTCCCACTGATACTTCACGAACACAAGATCCTGATTGTGATAACCTGGAATCTCTGAAATGGAAGCTTAAAAAAGTTTATACTATATTGTTTTTTAACTTGTACAACATGGAGGCTGGCACATATGTAGTTTGCCTCTGTTACTTCTCCCCAAAAAGAAGTTGGGAAGTCTGTTTCCAGGAGAGTTGTGATGACCTGTAAATTAAGTGTCTTGAAGAGAATTCAGAGCTTGTGTAGACATTCTGTAACTGGTTCTAGTCTGCTAATCATGTGGGGAAACAGCATTTTTTTTGCCTGACTGTCCTATCATTGAGGAATTAAAACTGAGGACAGCTTCAAAGGGTCTTCATCCTGTTTGGTCCATCTCCCTTTAGATTTGGACTCTGGCTGACAATATCTGAAGAGACAATGCTATATATAAGAGAAGGGCTTAGATGTTCTTCCTCAGATGCTGAGAAACAGCCCCATGCATACTAGACTCTATTCATTACCTGCCTCTATGTTTGTTCTTTTGTTTTCTTTTATTTTTTTAACCCTTACCTTCCGTCTTGGAGCCAGTATTGTGCATTGGCTCCAAGGCAGAAGAGTGGTAAGGGTGGGCAATGGGGGTTAAGTGACTTGCCCAGGGTCACACAGCTGGGAAGTGTCTGAGAACAAATTTGAACCTAGGAACTCCTGACTCTAGGCCTGGCTCTCAATCCACTGAGTGAGCTATCCAGCTGCCCCCTGTTCCTTTGTTTTAGATGGAGATTAGTCATAGGTTTTAAACTTAAAAGTTTAAAAGTCAGGAGAGTCAGAGACTCCAGGAGTCAGCAGTGGATTCTAAGCTAGTTTTTGTTTTTCTGTTCCAAACAATTTTAATCTCAGAGCTTGAAGGAGAGAATCTCTAGAGACAAAATGCTATCTTTGGAACTGAACTTAGTGGGACCAAATAAATGTAGAAACTATGCTGTTAGAGCCCCAACCCATAGAAATAGCTAGCATGGGGACCAGTGTGCTGGGAGGAAATATTTTGCTTTGTTATTGTTATTCAGTGGAAATACCCTAATATAAAAACTTATTGATGGTAATAATAATGATAATAAGAAGATAAATATAACTGTGACTCTAGTCACTGGTGTTTTACAGTGGTGGGGGTGGGAGGAGCAGGGAATACAACCAGTCAGAGTTCAAATTTATAGCAGAAGAGGACCATAATCCTTTCAGGGGACTATTAGGATTCTGGGTGGGTGGGAATATAGCAGCCTGGCCCTGGGATAGTGGGTCTACAAAAGCAAACTTGCCATATTCCCAAGAAGCAAAAACACAGAGTACTGAGTTAACTTTTTTTTTAAACTCTTATCTTCTGTCTTAGAAGCAATACTGTGTATTGGTTCTGAGGTAGAAGAATGATAAGGGTTAGACAATGAAAGTTAAGTGACTTGCCCAGGGTCACACAACTAGGAAGTGTCTGAGGCCAGATTTGAATTCAGGGTCTCCGGTCTCTGGACCTGGCTCTCAATCCACTGAGCCACCCAACTGCCCCCTTGCTGCATTGCTTTTTTGGGGGAAATAACATGACCCAAGCACCCAAGAATAAAGAAAAGAAACATTATACAAAGTACAAAAGGACCACAACACACACAGAATTATAGGGCTACTTGAGTTGTGTGTTTCAGTTTGGTAAAATCAACTATCAACATGATAGGGATTTGGTTTCTTTCCTTCTCCCCTTTTTTAAAGTATGAAAAATAAAAATTTAACAAGTGCAAAGAGAAATAGCTTTTTTAAATAGCTGTCTTTTTTTAAACACAAGGTGGCAGTATTTTCATGAGAACATAAGGAACTCTATGTAATAAAGAGCTTTTCTTACACTTTGTGTTCATGTGTCTAAAATCAGAGAATGTCAGAAGTAGAAGAAATCAATAGGCCTTGGAGAGATCAATTAGACCAGTGATGGGCAACCTTTGAGCTTGGTGTGTCAAAATTCACCAAAAAAAAAAACAAGAATAACTTGAGTGGTGTGTCACTTTGAGAAAAAAAAACACCTCACCATGTTTATAGTTTAAATAACAAAAATGTATAATTGTAATATATAATTGTATTTAATAAACCAAAATAGGTAAATTAATATAGGTAGAATTGTCATCTATAGTGCACAGAGTGTCTACACTACACTATAGCAAATGTTTCATTCTCAGCATGTGGCCCCATACTTCTCTGTATGCGGCCACATGTGGTCACATGTCATCAAAAATGGCTACATGTGTCATAGGTTTGCCATCACTGAATTAGACCAACATACTCTTTTGTAGATGAGGAAACTGAAGCCCAGGAAGAGGACATTATAATGAGATTATAATAATATTATACCAAAGAAAAGACAATTTGACCTATCAATGTATGCTTGAATGGAAGATTTTATTCATCGTTGTTTTGTGTCATAATTTGCTTTTTACACAAATGCTTTGGAAGAGTACATTTAAATAGATTTTAAAGAGCATTTGATTTTTTTATACAGCAATCACTTTGTTGTTCTGTCAGAAGACATAGTTTCTGATTACTGAAAATAGTCTTGGTTTTCTAAAATAAATTATTATTGATTTTTTTTTAGATCATCACAATCTCCTCCAATATCTTCCTTCTCCCTAGTCCTATGGAGCCATTCCATATAATAAACATTCTTAAAGAGAAGGAAAAGAATAAGAAAAATGTAGTAAAACTGATGAATGAATCAAAAAGTCTGATAAATGCACAATATACTGCACCCATGAACCTGCCACCTCTGCAAAGAAGTGTGGTGGGAGTGTCTTCTCATAGCTCATCTTTGGAAGGAGAAAGGAACAAGCATTAATTAGGCATCTTCTCTGTGCCAGGCTCTGTACTAAGCACTTCACAAATATCTCACTTGAGCCTCAAAACAACCTGTGAGATAGCTGCTGTTATTATCTCCATTACAGTTGAGGAAACTAAGGTGTGCAAAGGTTAAGTGACTTTCCTACAATCACATAGAGAGTAAGTATTTGAGCTTGGATTTGAACACAGGTCTTTCTGACTCCAGGTTTAGTATTCTATCAACTGTACTTCCTAGCTTCCCTTGGAGTCATTCTTACTCTCTGTGATTTTGCAATAATTCACCTTTTTTTTTTTTTTACAACCCTTACCTTCCGTCTTGGAGTCAATACTATGTATTGGCTCCAAGGCAGAAGAGTGGTAAGGGTAGGCAATGGGGGTCAAGTGACTTGCCCAGGGTCACACAGCTGGGAAGTGTCTGAGGCCAAATTTGAACCCAGGACCTCCTGTCTCTAGGCCTGGCTCTCAATCCACTGAGCTACCCAGG
>NW_025398252.1:0-1093 GCF_016433145.1 Gracilinanus agilis | reverse complement strand
GGGCTGGGGAGGACCCAGGAGGCCAGCGGGGAGGCCCCAGCAGTGCGGCCCGGGGTCAGCGGGGAGCGGCTGCTACTTTTTCATCTCCAAGATGGCGCCGCCCGGGCCGCGGCTCTTGGCGCTGCAGATGTTACAGAACTGTCCGGTGGAATTCTGGAAAGCAAAGAGCGGGAGGAAAGCGGAGGGACGTGAAGCCGCAGGACCCCCCTCCCCCTCCCCCAGCCCGACGGTCCTGTGACCACGTGAGCACCTGCACTGCCCCGCCTCCTGCCCCCTCAGGCCCCGCCCCCAGCCGCTCTTCTGCGGTCCCAGCCCAGCCGCTCACATGTCAGTGGAAGGACCCCGGACAGTCCCAGGCTCAGCCCAGAGCCATCCCCGCCTGAGGAGGGGCTGAGCCGAGGCCTACATGCCGCCCCCGCCCCGCCCCGCCCCCCCATCTCCAGCTCGCTCTCCTAGCGGAGCTCCTCAGCGCGGGGGTCTGGGGGCTCACCAGGCTGGGCCCCGGCAGGCACTCCTTGTGGAACATGTGCCGGCAGTGGAAGACGAGCACGCTGAAGGGCTTGGCCGCGTCTGCTGGGGCAAAAGGCAGGACTCAGCGCCGCCTCGTCCTGCTCCGGCCTCCAGGGGGGGCTCCAGCTGGCCTGGGGACGGCTCCTGCCTTCTACAGACCTCCCGTGCAGGCTGAGGGCCGCCCGGCCTCCGCGCCTGCAGATCCTCCAGGGGCCCTTTCTGGCCGCTCTCTGGCCCTTGTTCGAAGGCTGACTAAAGGCGGGGTGCCACCGCCTGGAGGAGCACTTTGACAGCCCCCCAAACCCCCGGGGGGGGGGCCTTCAGGGCCTTAGTCCGAGGCTCAGATCCCAGAACAGGAAATAAAAGCGATGCTGATCTCCTGAACCCCATCCCTGAGGCCCACCCCCAGAATTGTGGGCATCTGAGACTCTCCAGGCCCCCTGGGTGCCTCCTCCTGCAGTGCCCGGGCAGTCCCTATCTGGCCATCATCTCCTGTGCCATGCCCGGCTCCCCAGGCCTCGAACTCGGGAGGTGAAGCCCTGCCGGCTGGCTCATTGGGCCTCCCACACCCAGAGCTATTGGG
>NW_025398251.1:0-7666 GCF_016433145.1 Gracilinanus agilis | reverse complement strand
CCCTCCCTCCCTCCCTCCCTCAATTACCTGTTGGACATGTCATATTGAAAGTCTCAGTCACCTTAAACTTAACATGTCCAAAACAAAGGTCATTATCTTTCCCCTAAAACCCTCCCCTCTTTCAAATTCATTCTTCTAGTCATCCATGCACACAAGTTTAGTATTATCTTGGACTCCTCACTCTACCTCACCCCAAATATCTAATCAACTGCAAATCTAGATGTTTCTATCTCCACAATATATTATTTTTTTTTTGCATTCAAACACTTTTCTCCACCCACTCAGCTACAAACTTAAGTCAGGTCCACAGCATCTCTCCCCTAGATTATTGAACCATTCTGCAAAATGGCATCCCTGCCTTCAGCTCTACCCCAATCCATTTTCCATGCTGCTGCCAGAGTGATTTTCCTTAAATACAGATCTAAACACATCATTTTCCTACTCAATCATAAACTTTAGGAGTTCTTTACTGCCTCTAGGATCACATGTAAAGTCCTCTATTTAGTATTTAAAGTTCTTTATAATCCTAGTCAACCTTTCTTTCTATTCACTGTATATTACTAACCCTCTCAACACTCTGTGATCAAGACCAACTTGTCTTCTCTCTTTTCTTCTTATATGACACTCCATCTCCCATTTCTGTACCTTTGTATTGGCCATCCCACATGCCTAAAAGGTTCATCCCTGCATCATAGAATCCTCACAGACTTAAAGTCACTGCTCCAGAATCTCCTTCTACATATACTTTCCTCAGCCCTCCAAATGCTAGTAGTCTCCCTCTCAAATCTACTTTATATTTAGCTTTTTATGTTTGTATTTTATTCTCATTATATTTATTCTGCATATAATTATATGTAAATGCCTATATATGACATATATATTGTCTTTGTGGTCTAACCACTATTAGGGTGCAAACTGGGATTGTTTCAGTTTTTAATTTTTTTCATCAATGCATGATGCATAGTAGGTGCTTGATAAATATTTGCTGACTGATTCATGTGAGATCATGAAAACCTTCCAAGCATCATTCCATTTTTTAATACTGTGCCCTTTCTCCTTAGCCAATCTCAACCACTCCCATAGATTCAACAACTATCTCTATGCAGAAGACTCTCAGATTTCAGCTTTATACTGTCTTCTGAATTTTGGATCCATATTTTTATCTGTAGCATCACTATTTATCCTCTTTTTTTCATGTCTGAAATCTTGGGGATTATTTTAGTTTTTCTTCTTATATATCTCTTGTAACCAATCAGTTACCAAGTTTTATTACTCCAATTTCCACAATGTCTCTATTTATCTCTCTTTTCTAATTCTACTGCCACTGTCTACTTGGGCTATTGTTGTTTTTTTTAAACCCTTAACTTCTGTCTGTGTATTGGCTCCTAGGTGGAAGAGTGGTAAGGGTGGGCAATGGGGGTCAAGCGACTTGCCCAGGGTCACACAGCTGGGAAGTGTGTGAAGCCAGCTTTGAACCTAGGACCTCCCATCTCTAGGCCTGACTCTTAATCCACTGAGCTACCCAGCTGCCCCCTGTTGAGCTATTGTTAATATTCTCCTTTTGTGTCAGCTCACTTTTCCTTTCTCCCCTCTCTGAGCTATTATTCAGATCTCTGAAATAATTATCTCTCTTACTCTTAAGTTGGGTCATGAAAATCTTCATTTTGAAATTTTTTACTGGTTCCCTATTTCCTACCAAATATAATTCAAATGCCTTTGCCTAGCATTCAAAGTCCTC
The DNA here is from genome assembly GCF_016433145.1 of Gracilinanus agilis. Lineage (NCBI taxonomy): Eukaryota > Metazoa > Chordata > Mammalia > Didelphimorphia > Didelphidae > Gracilinanus > Gracilinanus agilis. Next base: position 5,928 of record NW_025398251.1, on the reverse strand, counting down.
CAAATCAGGTACCCCTCTACCTTATCAACCTTATCTAATATTATTTTCATTCATACACTCTATGATTCTTCTGCTGCTTGTCTAACTGCTCTTTCCCAATCACATTTGCTGGTCCATCATCCGTAAATGCAGACATTTCCCAAGGCTAGAATACTCTCTGTCTCCTTCCTAATTTCTCTGTGCTCTCCCACCTTCACTTTGTACAAGACATTCCACCTCCATTCCAAAACTCAGCATTTTCAACAGCTGTCCCCCATTCCTGGAATGGTATCCCTCCTTATCTCTACCTTTTAAGGAAGCCTTTCCTGATTCACCTTAATGCTAGTACCTTTCCTCTGTTGATTCTCTCTCCCGTCTGTATCCTATTTATATATAGTTGCTTGCCCATTGTCTCTCCAATTAAACCGAACACTCTTTGAGAACAGAGACTGTCCTTTCCCTTTCTTTGTATGCCGGACATAATGTCTAGCACATAGCAGGCATTCAATAAATGTTTATTGACTGACTGACGGGTTCATAGCTCTGATCTATGTCTGGAATGCCATTTACTTTCATTTCTAACCCTTAAAAGTCTAAATAAGATACTATCTCTTCTAAGAAATTTCTCTGATCCCCACATTAGCACTGACATCTTCCCTCAAACATCACATCGGAATTTGCTTTTCACTTCTCTAACGAACTTATCATATTTCATGATTTATAGTAACTGGTATCTACATCATTCCCCAAGCTAGCCTATAAACTTCTTGGAGTTGTAGACAGTCTTGCCAACCTACATCTGTATCCTTCCCATGTTCAGATATGGAAGCTTTTACTCAAAAGTGTATTGTTTTGTTGTGGAAGGGATCCAGTACTTGGAAATTAAAAGGTTGGTTACACTATACATAAAGGTCTTTATGACTCATCAGAAGGCCATAAAATAAGATAACCAAAGTAGTTTAGAAAGTAGAGGGGAAGCTTAGTTATTCCAGTCCCCTAATTCAAAAGATAATTAATGAATCTTGTTCAGTGAATGGTAAAATCATTAAGCCTCAATGATCTATATAAATCTAATCATTAACGAGTCATCCCAAAACTCAACTGTATTTCAGCAAATCTAAAAGCACTTTGACAAGTTAAAAGCACCCAAGAAGGAAAAGGGAGCATTATTATTACAACACATGCTGTCAACTTTGGTTGCATTTGCCCATCAAGCTTGAATGAATGAGTCCTGAATACAGCATGTAGACTAATGGAACAAGTGTACACAACTGGCAATCAGAAGACCTGGGTTTGAATCTTCTTGTTGTTCAATCATTTCTATTGTATTTGACTCTTCATGACCCCATCTGGGGTTTTCTTGGCAAAGACACTGACATGGTTTGCAATTTCTTTCACCAGCTCATTTTACAGGAGAGGCAACTAAGGCAAACAGGGGAAAGGGATTTGCCCAGGGTTGCAGAGCTAGTAAGAATCTAAGATCAAATTTGAACTCAGGTCTTCCCAACTCCAGCCCTGGCACTCTATCCACTGTGCCATCTAGCCACCCACCTTGACTCCCAACTCAGACATTAATAGTGTGGTCTTGGCTAAAGCTTTTTAACTTTCTGTGGAACTCATTAGAATTAGGGTGGTAAGAGAGGGGAGGCATTAAACGCTATGATCACCAAATTTCTTGTATGCATGTATGAAATCCAATTCTCTTAGCACTACAGCTCCTTACAGGATGCAAAAAATACTAAATATTTTGTCGCTCTGAATCATATCCTTCATGTGGCAAGTTCAGCATCTGGCCTCCGGCTATAGCTAATGCTTCCAAAGAAGCTACAGTGCCCCAAACCCACTGGGCTCTGTTCTCTGCAGGGAAAAGATCATGGGGAGGAGGAGCATGTTCAGAATGCTTTCCTGATTCCTGTGGTGACTAGCTCAGGCCCCAGGGCAAGGGGTTCTGTTGGGCATCTGGTCACAAAACAGCAGTAATAATTCTTGTTAGAAAAGCTAAGAACGTTTGAGCTGGAAGAGAGCTTAGAACACAGAACACAAAAGGCTAGAGCTGCAAAGACTGCCAACAGAGCCACTATTCCTTGGTGGCGGGTCAGTTTTTTTCTCTTTTCCCCAAACAATCGTGAATTTACTTATTCTATATTGACATATTATACCATCCCCCAAGCCCTGCCCCAGGAGATTCCTTGACGGAAGGGATGACTTTTCATTTGTCCTTAGCAGAAGCTAAACATATATCCTGGCACATAGGACAGCCTTAACAAATGCTTTCTGAACTGAATTAGATTTTAAAAGCTTTGAGTATTGATCCAGCACATTTTTTTTCACCAAGAGGACAAGGTTAGCTATTCACAAAGGAGCTTTATCACCAAAAGGGGGACCATTATGGGGTTTTCCCCTTCCATAGCTATTCACAAAGACCTTTAAAGAATGGAAGGATTATAATTACAGGATTAGAGATATAGAGCTCCTAGGAGCATCTTTGTTGTGGTTCAGTTTGTTTTTCAGTCATGTCCAACTCTTTATAATCTCATTTGGGGGTTTCTTGGTAAAGATACTGGAATGGCTTGCCATTTCCTCTTCAGGCTGATTTGACAGAGGAAGAAACTGAGTCAAGCAGGGTTAAGTGACTTGCCCAAGGTTACACAATTAGTAAGTGTCTAAGGCTGGAATCAAACTCATGAAGATGAGTCTTTCTGATTCAAGCCTGCTCTAATCACCGTGCCACCTTGCTGCCCTGGTAGGACTATTAGTGGTCCAAGAAATGAAATAAGTGGACTAGATGACCTCTGGCAGGAACAAAGAAGTCATCTAGTCCAATCATCTCATTTTACAAAATAAAGAAACTGAGGCTCAGAAAACATAAGTGATTACCCACATAGTAAACAGCAAAAGAAAGAATTTGAACTCAGTTCCTCAGATTCTTGCGTCACTAATCTTTCTCCTATACTACATTATCTCCCTCTGTAAACAGACACTACAGGATCATAAAACCATAGATTTAAAGCTGGAAGGGACTTAGAGATCATCAAGATCAAGAGACCCAGAGAAGTTAGGAGATTTACCCAAGGTCTCAGGGTCAGGAAGCATCTGAGGCTGGATTTGAGCCCAGATCTATATATAGGTCCAGCACTGTCTCATTGGTATGCATCCTCCTCCCACCAGTTTCTTAAAGTATTTAATCATCATATTTCTTAAAGTATTTAAATTTCTTTATGTATTTAATCATCATAACAATTATAATTCACCAACATGGCACTTTGAAGTTTGCAAAGTACTTCCTTCACAACAAATCGTTTCAGTGAGGTGGCACCCTCGATAGAGCACTAGCCCCAGATTCAGGAAGACTTGAGTTCAGATCCACCCTCAGTCTTTACAAGCTGTGTGACACTGGGGGAAATCTTTTAACTTCTCTGGACTCCAGTTTCCTCATCTGTAAATTGGGGATAATTTCTCCCAGGGTGGTTGTAAGAAAACCACCAATGAGACAGTGTTTATTAGGATTATTAGAAAGTATTAATGAGATAGTATTTGTAAAGCACTTTGCAAATCTTAAAGCACTGTATAAAAGCTAGCTATTATTATTCTCCCATTTTACAGATGAAGAGTCTGGGGCTCAAGAAGGGAATATGCCTTGCCCAGGATTTGATATTTTTTTTATTGTTGCTTTGTCTGATTCTTCATACCCTTTTTGGGATATTCTTGCAAAGGTACTGGTGTAGTTTGTCATTTCCTTCTGCAGCTCATTTTACAGATGAGGAAACTAAGGCAAATAGATTTAAGTGACTTGACCAGGGTGACATAGCTACTAAGTGTCTGAGGCCAATTTCAAACTCAGGAAGATGAGTTTTCCTGACTCCAGGCCCAGAATTCTCTCTTCTGTATCATCTATGCAGCTATTAAATGTCAGCCAAAATTTAATCCCTAGCCTTTTAACCCCAAATCTTTTGGTTTCTTTTCTTTCTTTCTTTCTTTTTGCAGCTATGCACTATTGGATATAAACAAATTAATACCCTCCCTTTCCTAGTGTGACAACACTCATTTCCTCAATGTGTCAAACTGAGGAACTGCCTTGAAAGCAGTCAACATGACACAAGATCTCAAGTGTTTTCATGCGTAAAAGAGATTAGATTTGTTTTGCCTGGCCCCAGAGGGTAGAATTAGAAGCAATAAACAAATTGCAGAAAGGAATATTTCAACTCCTGAGAAGGAAAAACTTTTCTAATGATTAAAGTTAGATACCAAATTGGAAAAGGCTGTCTCAGGAAGTAGTGAGTCTCTAATGACTGCAAGTAAGCAGAGGCTGAATGATGATGATGATTGCTCATCAAGGATTTTTTTTAACCCTCACCTTCTCTCTTATAATCAATACTGAGTATCGGTTCCAAGGCAGAACAGTAAGGAGTAGGCAATTAAGGTTAAGTGACTTGCCCAGGGCCCCACAGCTAGGACGTATCTGAGACCAGATTTGAGCCCTGAACCTCTTGCCTGTAGACTTAGCTCTCTACCCACTGAGCCACCCAGCTGCCCCATCAAGGATGTTTTAAAGGGGGATCCCTACTTCAGGCAGGAATTGAGCTAGACGATGTCTGAAGTCTGCAATTTCCATAACCCCAGATTTTACTTATGTAACCCAATTCTCCAAGGACATTCCAGTGGCAGATTTGTGTAGAGGGAAGAGAAAAATAGCATCTTAGAGTGGGAAAAAGCATTAAATTCTGGAGTCACAGGGTTTGGGTTCCAATTTCAACTTTTGTTTAATAGACAGATGAATAATATGTTTACTCTTTACTAGATGCTAAATGCTGGGGATACAAAGATAAAAGAAAGTCCCTGCCCTCAAAGAATCCACAAACAGACTTGTTGGGGAAACAACTACATATAAACAAAATATATATAGGATAAATTGAGAATAATCCCAGAGGGAAGACACTAGCATTAAGGGAGATGGAGAAAAGCTTCTTGCAGAAAGTAGGATTTTAGTTGACACTTGAAGGAAGCTAGGGAAGCCAGGCGGCATAGATAAGGAGGGAAAGCCTTTTTGCATAACATTGAGCAAGACCCTTCCTCTCCCTGAGCCTCAGTTTACTCCTCCGGAAAATGAAGGGGTTGAACCATTTTCTCTCTAAGGCCCCTTCCAAATCTATATCTATGATTCTATATATAGCAATGGACTTGAGATTTCTCTGGTTTTGCTATTTCTGCAGGGTAAGAAGCCCAGAAGGGTAGCAGGGCTGGATAGGAGACATTAATCCTGAATTGGTGGTGACACCTAAAAGAATGTTAGGACTTCATTTTTCATGTCCTAAGAATTCTTGGGGGTATTGAGACCCTGAAGTGAGGAATATTTGGCCAACTGTAGTCTCTGAAGCCTGGCTACTGTTTAGAACCTACTACTGCAGCTGTTGCCACTATGTTGTGAGGACCAAGTGTGAAAATACATTTAAAACAATAAAAATATTTGCATGTTTATTTTTAATTTGAGTGCCTGGATGAGTGATTTTATTGGTGTGAAAAACTCCCAGTGAGAGATTTCCCTTTACTGATGCAAATCAGCACTTTTTGGCAATTTAGCATCTTAGAAAGATGTCTGGAGGAGCAGGTAAGTAGTTCAGTGGGTAGAGCAGCAGGCCTGGAGATGGAAGGTTCTGGTTTCAAATCTGAATACAGATATTTCCTAACTGTGTAACCCTGGGCAACTCAAATAAACCTAGTTGCCTATCCTTTATTGCTCTTCTGCCTTAGAACCAATATTTAGAATCAATTCTAAGACAGAAGGTGAAGAAAGAGAAGAACAAGGACATGGACAAGGACAAGGAGGAGAAGGAAAAGAAGAAGGGGAGAGACAGAGACAGAGAGAGAGAAAGAGAGAAAGAGAGGAAGGAAGGAAGGAAGGAAGGAAGGAAGGAAGGAAGGAAGGAAGGAAGGAAGGAAGGAAGGGAAGGA
>NW_025398250.1:0-8956 GCF_016433145.1 Gracilinanus agilis | reverse complement strand
TATAGAATCTATATTATATATTATTTCTAGAAATTAAATGTATAGATAATAATAAATAAGTTATTACCATAGATTTAAATATATAGAAATTATTTCTAGAAATAAAATGTATAGAAATGATTTCTGCAAATAACCTATTATTTATAATTATTATTATATGTCATTATGGTCACTACCTTTTGGTTTGCCTTCCAGGTCTAGCGTGTGTAGCAGTGGCTATGGACCAGCATCTGACCAGTTCTCTGGATGAACTTGTGGAACATGAGCTGAGGAAATTTAAGAGGAAACTATACCACATCGCGCTCAAGAAATGTTATAAGCCCATTCCTTGGGGGAAATTGGAACCTGCCCACTGTGATGATCTTGCTCAAATGCTGGTCAAGTATTATGGAGAAAAGTATGCCCTGGAGGTTACCTTGAAGGTTCTGAAAGCCATCCACCAGCAAGATGTGGCCGACATGCTCCTTAAGAAAATCCAGCAGGGTGAGTCAGGGCTGGGACTGAGGCTTTCCGCCACGGAAGCCTTTTTCACCATGACGACTCCCCAGAAAGGGACCTGTCTTCTTCCATGGGAACCATCTGATGTTAATGGAGGTCCTCTCACAGCCTTACTGTTAACACGTTCAGACAGGATCCTAGCCCCTTCTCATCAGCTGGCAGTGCCCTCTTGCCACCTGAGCCGCCCAAGCCCATCCTCAACTTCCTTAGGCTTGTGCCCAGATCAAATGCATCTTTCCTTCCTCCTCCTAGAGCCCCTGCTCTGCTGGGAACACAAGAATTAACTCTAGCTCCTTTCGTATGAAGTTCTAAGCAGAAGGCACAGAGGCTCCTTTAAGGGTCCAGTTTGAGGAGATAGTGAGGTGGGAGAAGAGATGGGAGGTCCTGGGTCCACATCTGGCCTTTAATACGTCCTAGTTGTGGCCCTGTGTAAGTCATTTACCTCCCTTTGCCTAACCCTTCTAGTCTTCTGCCTTGGAAGCAATACATGGTATTGATTCTAAGATAGAAGGTAAAGGATTAAAAAAGAAAAAAAAAAGAGGTCCAGTTGAGAAAAGAATCCTATGTGCACACTGTAGGGGCAGGATCAGGTGATAGATAAAATCCTGAGCAATATTTGCTTTAGCTGTGAAATTTCACAGGGTTTCCCTCTACTATAACCCTTCCCAAGTGGGGAAGACAGGAGACATCAGATCACCAGTGCTGGAGACATCCCTAAAGTTAACAGTCACATCTAGTCCATGCTAGCTATTTTCTGAGGGCTTAGCATGAAAACCTTGGGTCCAGTTGGGAGGCTTCTTTTAGTTTTCACAGCTTAGCTCCTTAATACTCCCAAATTTCCCTGGATTAGGGTATGCTAAATTAAACCAACTCCTTGGATGTCAGGGCAATTGGTGGAGTGGTCCAAGGTCTACTAGACATTTTAAACCTCAGTATCCCATTATATAAAACAGGTCAGGGTTGGGGCATTTGTTTCTTTTAAACCCTTACCTTTCAACTTAGAGTCAGTACTGGGTATTGGTTCCAAGACAGAAGAGTGGTAAGGGCTAGGCAATGGGTGTTAAGTGACTTGCCCAGGGTCATACAGCTAGAAAGTGTCTGAGGTCAAATTTGAACCCAGGACCTCCCGTTTCTAGAGGCATTCATTCTTGACCTATCTACCTCTATCCATGTTTCTGTCTTTCAAGGTTACTTTGCTTTTCGTAATATGAAGGTATGCTTCAATAAAAGTTTGCTAATCACATCTCAAAGGGCCCTTGGATTCAGAGAAGATAATGACTTGCTGATATTATGGGGAAGCTAGTAGGCACAGTGGATAAGGGTGATAGGCCTGAAGTCAGGAAAACTTATCATCCCTTCATGAGTTCAACTCTGGCCTCAACCGCTTAACTAAGTTGTGTGACCTTGGGCATGCCACGTAACCCTGTTTGCCTCAGTTTCCTCATTTGTCGAATGAGCTTGTGAAGACAATGCAAACCACTCCAGCATCTCTGCTAAGAAAACCCAAAATGGGTGCCCCAAAGTCAGACACAATATTATGTGCTGTTGCTGTAGTGCATAAATTACATAGCGGTTTAAGCATTTTCTTGTCTCAGTGAGGATGTCAAATGGTTAAAGTAATAACAATTGCATTATATATCACTTTAATATTTGTAAAGCACTTTGCTTATATCATCCTCAAAACCACTCTGGGAGGAAGGTGTTCTAATTATGCAAATTTTACAGAGGAAGAAACTGAGGCAGAGGGTCACACAGCTAGCAAGTATCCAAGGTCAGTTTTGAACTCAGATTTTCCTGATTCCAGGTCCAGTGTTTTATCCACTACATCTTCTAATTCAGTAGAGACAGGATGACCATTTATTGGAGGATATTAGGGTAGAGAGTCTTCTTATTTAGGTGTGGATTGGCCAGGGTGGGGGTCCTTTCCAGCTCTGAGATGGTGACATTCAGTAGAATGAGTGGAATTATTAGGCCCATTTTACTGATGGGACCGAATAGGTTTAGTGTGTGCAGAATCAGTAGTAAGTGTTCAGAATTGAGACTATAACCTATATCATCTGTCTCCGAGTTTAGTATTCTGTTCACTCCTTTATTTGCTGTCGTTCTATAGTTTTAGTCATATCATCACCCCATTTGGAGTTTTCTTGGTAAAGATACTGGAGTGGTTTGCCATTTTCTTCTCCAGTTAATTTTACAGATGAGGAAACTGAGGCAAAAAGGGTAAAGTGACTTGCCCAGGGTCGTGTAACTAGTGACCATCTGAGGTTAGATTTAAACTCGGGTCTTCATGATCCAGGATGGGTACTCTGTGTACTGAGGCACCTCCTAGCTTCCCCTTACTCTTTTATGCTACTCATTGAATTCAAAATCCATTCCTCTTATAGGTTATAAACCAGAAGAGTACCATGATATAGTGGTGAACTGGGAGTCAGGAAGACCTGGGTTCAAATCCCATTTCTAAAACTACCAATCACAAGAGCCTACATTTCCTAACTTCTAGTCTAGGTACTTCCCACATCATGACAGCTGTCATTTTTGTCAAATTCAATCTAATTTACAGTCAATGATCCAATACTTGAGGTTAGAAAATCCTGGGATTCTAGAGGAGTCCCTTGGATTATGTCAGGTGGGCATATTGCTTTTTTTCTTATAAGAGCCCTTATCTTTCATCTTATAATCAATACTGTGTATTGGTTCCAAGGCAGAAGAATGACAAGGGCTGGGAAATGGAGGTTAAGTGACTTGCCCAGGGTCACACAGCTAGGAAGTATCTGAGGCCAGATTTGGACCTAGGACCTCTCATCTCTAGGTCTGGTTCTCAAGCCACTGAGTCACCTAGTTACCCCCGTACTGTGCTTTTGAGGCACTGTGGTCTAGTAGAAAGAGCCCTTGGACTTGGAGGCTAGGAGTCAATTCTCATTTCTGCCACGTCCTTGCTATGTGTACTTAGGCAAGTCTAATCTCTTTGAGACTCCATTTATCCCAATGGAAATTGGACTTGATGATGGGCTTCCATGTTAAGTCCAAGGAAGGACATTTTTGTTTCATATCTACAAGGGAGTCGGACTTCTAAAAAGTGTTCCTTTCTTTTCCAGAAGGAAGTGATGAGAATGATGATGACAAAGATGAAAGTGATGAGGGTGAAAGTGATGAAGATGACACAGATGATGACGAAGAGGATGAAAGTGATGAAGATGATGAAACGGATGATGATGAAGAGGAGTAAGATGATAATGGAAAACACTGGAAAAGAGATGATGAAGATGATATAGAATAATAAAATCTTACACTCACGTCACTGGGAATGCTTAGAGAAACAGAGAATTTGAAACATAACATTTTAGAATCTTAAGTGCATAACATCTAAAGATCATATCACAGAAATTTGGTATAAGAGAGCTGGGAGGGTCCCCAGATCATCTAGCCCAATTCATTCCTAAGAATCTCCTCCACAACTTAGACAAGTGACCATCCAGCTTTTGCTCAAAGACCTCCATGGCTGGGGAATTTGATAACCTCCCAAGTAGTCTCTTGCCCTTTTGGACAATTCTAATTGCTAGGAAGTTTTCCCAAAATTTATATCTCTTTAACTTCCCCCTCCATCACTCCCTCTTTCTCCCCTCTAGGGCCAAACTAAAGGAGTCTACTTCATCATCGTTCCATAGGAGTGTAGTTTAAATACTATAAAATGTCCTCCCCAGGATTTCTCCAGGCTAAACATCCAGTTTCTTCAGCTAATTCTGTATAGCAGGAACTTGGGGGCTCGAATCATCCTGGTGGTTCTGTCAAGTCCAGCTAGCAAGTGTTTATTAAGCATCTACCATAAGCAGGGCATTTCTGTTGTTATTCAGTTGTTTCAGTTGTGTCTGACTCTTTGGGACCCCATTTGGGGTTTTCTTGGCAAAGATATACCGTGCTATAGTAGCCACCTGGATGAGAGACCAAATACATAATAAAGGATAGAAGGATAGTGCCCAGAGGGATGCGAGTTTCCAATATTAAAACACTTGTCCAGGCCTTCTTCAGTGTTCAAGTAGGCATGTACGTGAGGAACTTGTCAGAGGGCTCAAGCATTGACCATTATAAGACCATAAGATGGAGAGCAAGGTTGGGGATGGATGGGGGTGAGGGATCTTGGATTCTGGGATTAGGAATCTGGACTTTGTCCTATAAACCAAGGAAGGTCTCTGAACCTAGGAAGTATGTGATTAGGGCTGAGTTTTAGGAATACTAATCTAGAGGGACCTAAGGGGCAAAAATCACAGACAAAGGGGCAGCTAGGTGGCTCAGTAGATTGAGAGAAGCAGGCCTAGAGACAATGGGTCCTGCGTTCAAATCTGGTCTCAGATACTTCTCAGTTGTGTGACCCTAGGCAAGTCATTTAATCCCCACTGCTTAGCCCTTACAACCAACACAGTTATTGATTCTAAGATGGAAGATAAGGGTTTAAAAAGGTTTTTTTCTTTTTAAAGAATCATAGACAAGCTGAAGGGTTGGATTTTTGTTAAAATGCACATCTCTTTGGTAAAATTCTCGCTCTCAGATGTACTTAGTTATTCATATCTTAGCTTTGAATTAATAAAAGTGGGAGAAGTAGGCTTAATAGCAATAGGAACCAGATAGATCAGGGTCTTCCTTGAAGCTATAGGTAGAGAGAATAGTCTTATACCAGTCTAGCTGAATCTTTTGTCAAGTGACTCTTAAAGGCCTGTATAAAAGATTCAGGGAGAGTGGGGCCCTTTCAGTGACTCAGTGGATAGAAAACCAGGCCTGAAGTCAAGGGGTCCTGGGTTCAAATATAACCTCAGATACTTCCTAGCTGTGTGACCCTGGGCAAGTCATTTAACCCCCATTGCCTAGCCCTTACTGCTGCCCTTCTACCTTGGAACCAATACACTGTGTTGATTCTAAGCATAAGGTAAGGGTTTTAAAGAGAAAGATTCAGGGAGAATTACTATCCTCAACAGAAGAAACCAAGAAGAATGGACGTTGCTCAGAGTTGAGCAGTCAGTGGCAAAGCTGGGAATAGAATCCAGGTCTCTAGGACATTTTTCCCTACATGACTCTGACTGCAGGGGATTCTCAGGGAGGGAAACAGGTGCTGTTCTAGCATCTCCCAAGGTCTTTCCGAAGCAAAATATCAGTCCTTTGCTACCTAAATCATCTCCATTTCAAGCTAAACACCTGCCTGTCTCTGTCTCTGTCTCTGTCTCTGTCTCTATTCTCTACTCCTGACCAAATTTCTCTTCTCTCTCTCATTTGAGTCTTTTATTTTTGTCTTACTCTCTCCAGTCTTCTTACTCTTTCCCTCATGCTAAGCTAACAGTGGGTTTCTGGGGGAAGGCTAGAGAGGAGGGCCCCTCATCCCTGCTGTATACCCTCCCTAGCCAACCTGGATGCCCATTCATTCAGTGTGTTTTAGAGGGAATTTTTTTTCAGGAACTGTGGGAAGCCAATAAGAGAATAGATAAAAATCTGAGACTCCTCTTTTGACTCCTTTTCTGATCCATACCTTTCCTTATCGAAAAGCTTTAAGCTTTTAGCAAACCAGAAGTCGAGAGGTTAACATTCTTCCGCTTTGGTCAGAAATGCAGCTGCTTGGCAACCCAAAGCCGAAACCTTAGTTTAGCAGGGGCATTTGCCCCTGAGAAAAGTATTCTCAGACTTAGCTTGCTGATAATCACGCAGCTGAAGGTCCAGCCTGGCTCTTATCTTTACCTTGAAGCTTGTAAGCCTGTTGTATTGTCTGTTAAAAATGCAGCTCTGCACAGCTGTGGGAAACTTTCCTTGTGCTTTTGGGTGAAAGGGAGTTTGAATTTTCATATATAATAAACTTGTGACTCAATGACACTTCAGAGAAGCAGCTATGAGTTAACAGTCAAGATCGTCTCCCGTGTCCCGTTATTTTCTTATCAACTAAGCTGTCCTTATGTCCTTATCAGATGATGTGGAGATGATAGATAGATCTCGACAAGGAACAGCTTGGAGAAGGTGCCCCCTGAGGTTCCTGTCGACCCTGAGAATCTGTGATTCTTTGAGATGGGGAAAGGGAGAAACAGACACTGCTTTCTTAGTGACTTGAAAGGGAGATGGGGATTAGATCTTTGGGGTGAAGGCATTCAGTAGGAATTAGATGTCCTCCCCTCTGGCCTTCCCACCCTTTGGAGTCTTGAGAAAGGTTTTCCAGGGGCTACAGAGACCAGAGGGAGGCTAGGCATGACAATGGAGGCTGCCAGTAGGCAAGAGGAATCAAGCTAAAACTTCTAACTTCTGAAGGATCCCAGGAGATGTTAGAATTGCCCCAGACCTCTAAGTCCCTTGGAAGAAGCATCTCCTTCTCTCTCTTTCTTCAGATCCTACCTTCTGCAGTAGGCTATCCCTAGCCCTGCCGCCCCATCTCCCCAGATTGTCTCTTATTTACTCTGTACATGTATGTGTGGCTGTTTGCATGTTTTCTTTCCCATTTGAATGAGTTCTGATACGCAGGGATCCTGTTCCTCCTTCCCTTGTATTACTGGGCTAGCACTTAGCCCATGGCATGCTTAATGCTTGTAAAATGACTGGTCCAAGTCTTTTTCTCCTTTTCTAGAGGCAGGCCCAGAAGTCCATCTGAAAGGGTGAATGCTCTGTTCTTGAATGAGAGAGCCAGCTTCCCCTTCCTGCAGGGTTAGTGACCTCATCCACCAGAGAGCAGACTTCTCCGTGATAGTGTGTCATTCGTCTTCCTCAGTCCATTGGCCTTTAGCTCTCCCTCTCCTAGACGCCTCATTGTGGTAAGAAAGATCTGAGGAATTATGGGTTAGGCTGGAAGGGGGAGAAGGAACATTAGAAATAAGGGGGAAGGGATGGGAGTGGGAAATCATAGGATCCTAGCATTTAGAGTTGGAATTCATCTCAAATTCAATGCTCTAGCCACTAGCCCTTGCATTGGAGGCTGGATGGGGGCGGGGTGGTGGTGGTGGGAGAGAAAAGTCTGGTTTAAGAGGAAGAACAGAGTCAAGCCTTCATCTCCTACATCTTTGCCAGCCAATAATGGGCTCCTTGAGCTAGGTCCAAAGAAGAACTTATATACACAATAATGCATGTATAACCCAGATTGAATGGCCTCCCAGCACTGAGAGGAAGGGAGGTAAGTTCAATCATACAGCTTAGGAAAACTTGTGTGGAAATTTGTTATAACATGTAATTGGTAATGAAGAAGCAAAACAAACAAACAAACAAATAAATAAGAAGAATCCAATCCTGTTCTATACGGTATGGAGGAAAACCTAGGGGGTAAAAGAAAGAGGATTTTGAGAGGGCAGCAGGGGGTGTTCTTAGATTTGGAGCCAAAGGTTTAGAGTTCAAATCCTACCTTTGCCATATGACTTTAGGCAAATTACTTACTCTCTCTTAAGTGTCAGTTTCCTCATCTGTAAAATGGTGACCTATAATTTCTTTTCTAGCACTAAATCTATAATCCTACGGAAAACTCTGGTTTGAGGGGTAGGCACAACCTCATCCCTGTCCTCAGAAAATCCTAAATCAGGAGAGTGAGATGTGGCTCTACCCTCAATGACTTCCTAGTCTGAGGTCTGGAGATAAGGCACTGCTCTGAGAAAACCTCATAGAGAAGAGCCACACTCCCTGCCTTTAGGGTGTCTCTAAAGGGGCTAAAGTGGGGAGACACAGTCCTTCCCTTCAAGGAGTTCCGTTTTTAGTACAGGGAGATGCAGCCCCTGCTCTCAGGGAGCCCTGGTCCAAGGGCAGAGGTGTGCCCTGTTCAAATTATTGTTAAATTTTCAGCATGAGCATTTTCACTTTGGAAATCTGTAAATACCACACATCTTGGCTTGATTTATTGTTCTGTTTATTGTCTAGACTTAAGAAAACATGAATAATGCAGACTGAACTTAAGAATGTCATAGGTAATTCCCCCTCCCAACTCCAGAACATTTCCCTGGACACTTCCATCCAAAAGGGAGGCTGGGCACACACAGAAAAAAATACATGCACACCCTTCAAAAAGCCATTTACAAACAAGAGACCTGCTTAGAGCTAGAAGAAGAGGAACAATGCTATGATCAGAGCCAGGTGAATTGTGAAGGCTCTGTAGGGAGATGCATTTATAGTACTGTGGGAGAAACAAAGGAATGAAGGAGGAGGAAGAGGGAAGACTGCAGAGACAAGAGGAGATAGAAGTTTAAGGTCTGGAACTCAAGGATTCCATAAGCACATTACCCTGTCACCAGGGCAAGGTTCCATCTTTCTTTCTTTGTCTCCCCCTCTCTTCCTATCTCATGCCTCTCTGCCTCTCTGCCTTTCTACCCATGTCTACCTCTCTGTGCCTCTCTCTGCCTTTGTCTTTTTCCTTGTCTCTCTCTCCAGCTGGCTCTAGGCCAAAGAGTCAATTATGGGTCCAAAGATGGAAGGTACTCAGCTATCTTGTATCTTCCTTCCCTTCCCTTCCTTTCCCTTC
>NW_025398249.1:0-5729 GCF_016433145.1 Gracilinanus agilis | reverse complement strand
GAGAGAGAGAGAGAGAGAGAGAGAGAGAGAGAGAGAGAGAGAGATGCATTCTAGTCTAACCTATACTGGAGCTAGAATCCCCTCTGTGATATTAAAAATAAAGTCTTGATAAACTTCATAAATATACTATCAGTCCCCTGATCTTCCCATCTAAGAACTATGTTCAGGGAGGAAATGAGCTTCGCCTGGCATGGCGGGTTCCTCATGAAAGCAGGCTAGCTCTGTGTGAACATCTGGAAACGAAGGGGATCACTGGGCAGCCCTTTTAATGATCATTTTCATTTCTGTCAGTATCTTGTTTTCCAATCACCTTCATTTGCCAGTGTAGCCCTTCTCTCTCCCCTCCCCTGCCTAGTCAGCCTTGGAACAAATAATAAAAAACAAAAGAGAGACAGACAGAGAGAGAGAGAGAGAGAGAGAGAGAGAGAGTGTGTGTGTGTGTGTGTAGCCAGTTGAGCAAAGCTAACGGCCACAGTAACCGAGTGTGACAAGACAGCCATGATTCCGCCCCCCACCCCGAGTTTGTTCCTCCTCCTTTTCAGGGGTGACCGTCCCTTCCGATAATTTTTTTTTGTCAGAACTCGAAGTCCGGGCCGGGCTCCGGGTCCCCAGGCCGTGCCCATTTCCCCTCCTGGTTCCTCGGCTCTTCCTTCTTTCAGAGATGGGCGACCCCGGGCAGTCCAGGCACCAGCAGTCCTTTCCATTTACCCCACAGGTAGTAAACGCCTTCCAATGAAACGTATTCTGTTCGGGGGACTCTGGCCAGCAAACGTCCCCCTTCTGCGCTCTTCCCTGGCTTTCCTGAGCTTAACTCCTTATTGCTTACAGGACCTCAGCCGTCCCTCCCTAGTTTCAGAGTTCTCAAAGGGCTGGAGTCAGTTGGCCTCCTCGTGCTTCCTGCCCTTGTGGAAGTCTCCTCCAGGCTATGAACTGGCACCCTGGGTAGAACCCAGAGCTTTGGGCCTGGAGCCTGGGTTTCCGAGAAGGAGGGCCAGCTGGATGCAGTAGAAAGAACCTTGTACTTGGCCTGGAAACCTGGGCTAGAGCCCTAAATGTTTAGGACCTCAGTTTCCCCCTGTTATCGAGATAGGGTTTCCTGTTCTAGGGATAGCCATCAAACGGTTCCTGCCCTCAGGGAGCTTACGTTCTACTAGGGGATGTACCACTTCAACAGAGAAGTATGTGCGTGGTTGGTCATTTGAGGAAGCAGAGAGCACAGGCTTCCTGTAGGAGGTGGCCCATGAGCTGACCCTTGAAGGAAGCTACGGGGGGTGGGGTGGGCAGGGGACACAGCCTGTGAAAACTACAAAGGTGGGAGATGGAACATGCTACATGAGGAGGGACGAGGTGTCCCTCAGCTGAATGTGGTTGGAACGTCTAGTCCGTGAAGGGGAGGGATATGCAGAACACTTGGGAACGGGGCCTGGTGTCAGGGCGTGAAGGGCTTCCCATGCCAAGCTGAAGAGTTTGTATTTATCCTAGGGGCAATTGGGAACCATTGATGATTCTGGACCAGAAGAAGGTCATAGTCTTCTCTGTCATTTCTCACCTCAAGTCTCGGTTTCCTCTCCATAAGCTGGGGGCATTGGACTGGGCAGCCTCAGGAGTCCTTTGCGCTTCTAACCAATTTGGGTTCGGTGGAAGGCGGCACCAGGAATTGCACATTGTAACCTCTGCTGGCCTTTGGCAGGCCTCTCTGGATGATGGGCCTTCCGGTCAAATGTGGGAGGAGAGAAGAGTGCCATTTACACAGGCCATATGGGCTCCTGAGTCAGGCGATGCCACCTGGCATCCTCCAGATCCCCGGGAACGTCTTCTAGAAGTGTGAGCCTTGAATTTCAATAAATAGAAAGCACTCTCGATGACTTCCCGGTGGGTAGCCTTGTGGGCACAAGAGCTGCAGAAAGAATAGGGGATGGAAGGCCTTGGAAGAATGGTTTTTACGTGACTGAGGAATGATGAGGGAGAATCTTGGACTGTAGGAGCTGGTTGGAGCCTTGGAGATCATCTCGTCCAATTCTTAACTTCCCATTTTACAGATGGGAAACTGAGTCCCAGAGCCAGATTTTTTTAACCCAAGGCTTTTGAATCTATTGCACTTTTGGTGCATAGGCCTTTAAATTTGAGATGGAGTCGGCTTTGGGGGGAGGGGAGAGGAGGGTGAGGTTAGTCACCAGAGGGTCTAGAATATACCAGGGCTTTCAGCTCTAGCACATGATTGCTCAAAGTTTGTCAGGAGGACTTTTTAAATGTGTTGTGGTTTCCGGTCCAACTCCTCCCTTCATTGCTCCCTTGCCACAGCCGAAGGGGATGTTGGGTAGAGTCAGTCAGGTGGCCTGTTATCATCTTCTCCTCTCCCCATCCACATTGCCCTGTCCTAAAGGCTCCCTTGGTGACTTGACCTGGCCTTCCCTTGACATTATTATTATTATTATTATTATTATTATTATTATTATTATTATTATTATTATTAGACCCTTACCGTCCATCTTGGAGTTGATATTAAGCATCAGTTCCAAGGCAGGAGAGTGGTACGGACTAGGGAAATTGGGGTTAAGTGACTTGCCCAGGGTCACCCAGCTAGGAAGTGTCTGAGGCCAGATTTGAATCCAAGACCTCCTATCTATAGTCCTGGCTCTCTAACCCCTGAGCCACCCAGCTGCCCCCTATTATGTATTTTTAAAGAGTTAAAATTCTCTTTAAAAAGTTTTAACGGCTCCTTTTTGTTGTTGGCTTTTCAAAAATATGATATTTTATCTCCATCAGGAATCAGGTTTTATAATGGTCCCAGAGCTGTGCTGGAGCTGGCAAGTCTGCTAGTTAGCCATCTCGATTCTAAAAGGATTGTTAGAACCAGGAGAACATTGTACACAGAGACTGATACACTGTGGCACAATGGAATGGAATGGATTTCTCTACCAGGAGCAATGCAACGACCCAGGACAATTCAGAGGACCTTATCAGAAAGATGCTATCCACATCCACCAGTTCATTATTCCTTTGAGCACAATAGTATTCCATCCCCAACAGATACCACAATTTATTCAGCCATTCCCCAATCGATGGACCCCTCGCCCATTTTCCAATGTTTTTGCCATCACAAAGGGCACAGCTATAAATATTTTGGTATAAGTCTTTTACTATCTACATCCAGAGAAAGAACCGTGGGAGTAGAAATGCAGAAGAAAAACATGATTGATCACATGGTTCGATCGGGGTTTTGATGTTAACAGATCACTCTTGCAAATATGAATAACATGGAAATAAGGTTTTGAACAATGAAACATGTATAACGCAGTGGAACTGCTTGTTGGCTCTGGGAGTGGGGAGAAGGGGGGTGAAAATCATGAATCATGTAACCATGGAAAAATATTCTAAATTCAAAAAAAGAAAAAAAAGAAAACATGACTTAGTATTAATAGAAGAGAAAAAAAGTCTTGTATTCTAAAAGGATTGTTAAAAGTCTTTTTGACATACTGAAGAAACCCTGAGGACTGCCTCCATGTGGCATCAGAAAGAATACCAATGATAAAATCTGGCCTCAGACGCGACTTCCTAGCTGTGTGACCTTGGGCAAGTCACTTGACCTCCATTGCCTAGCCCTAACTGCTCCTCTGCCGTTCTAAGACAGAAGGTGAGGGTTTAAAAACATTTTTTTAAAATATCAGGTAAGCAAAACCAGTAGATAGATCCGTTCCTCACTTTGGACACCAAGGACAATATCTTTTGGAGTTTGGCTGCCCTGCCTCAATGTAGTCATCATGAACCTTCTGCCTGGTTCTGCTTTCTGTACTCTGTATCAGTTTGTTCTAGTCTTCCCACGTTTCCCTGAATTCCTCATTCATCGGTTCTCATGTCACAATATTCAGTTGCACTCATGTCTCATTTGTTCCCCCGTTGTGCAGTGCGTGGGCACCCACTGTTTCCTGTTTTGGGTCACTATGCAAAGTGCTGCTGGGAACTTTGGGGCGTACCCCAGGCCTCCTTTCCTTACCCCGACATCCTTGGCCTTGACTTAGTTGATGGCCAAGCTGAGCCTCCGAGTCATTCGTGGAGTGGGGGCTCGAGCCGTGACTTAACGATGCGTCGGCCCATCCAGCGGTTGTGAGCATTCCCATCAGAACTTGCCGCTTGACCCCGGCCAGTCATTTCCTCTCCCTGGGTCTCTCCTGTTAGTTCTCTCTCTAGTGAAGGACTCCAAGTAGAAAGTTCAAATGATGAAAGTTTCTGTTTGAAGTGAATTGACCTAGATCATTGAGGTCTTGGCTACATAGAAACAAATCCTCTGACTCAGAGCCAGGCCTAGTGGGTCATCCCACCTCCTCTCTACCAATCACAGACAACATAGGAAAAGAGAGGAGCCTATTCAAGGCCTGAGAGCATTCCCGGGAAAGGAGGAGGGGGCCTGGGAGATAAAAGGCTTTTCCTGGGATTCCAGAGGGCCAGACTTCTAGGTTAACTGTGCTACAAAATTGTTTTGTGATCTCAAAATGGCCTTCCCTCCTTGGAGCGCAGTTTTCCCCATCTGGATGTGAATGGGGAGTAGCAGAAAAATGGAGCCCTGAGGTCCCTTGGAGCTCAGATTTTCAGGTTGGATCTGAGAGGCTCCGATCTGGAGATTAGCTCGAGGGAGTCCTGCTGTGTCTGCTGTTTCTGCCCACTGCCTGATGGTGAAATAGATTGGCAGTCCGCCCGGAAGCCTTCTGCTCCTCTGGGGAGGCTCATGCCTCCTGGGTGGGAATGGTTAGCTGTATAAAGGCAACTTCAGGGTATTCCTGAGGAGCGTTAGATATGGGACCGAGGCTTCCACAGACCCCACGGGCTCCTAGGCCGTGTGGCCTCCTTAGCCAAGCCTGGGGCCAGTGTTTGGGTGCTATCACACGATGGACCCGAGGATGTGCGGAGGGCCTTGGAGGCCCTGCGGCCCACCCATAGACTCAAACTGGAATCGACATGTTGAATGTGAGCCAGGAGTGGACTTCCAACTCTAGTGACAGGTCAACTCCTCAACTCATCCACTTCCTGTAGTCTATCCCACTTATCTCACTTGGACATACTGCCATTAGGAAGGTTGTCTGTGCGTCAAGATGTCTTCTGAGAGGCAGCCAGGTGACTCGGTGGATTGAAAGCCAGGAAGGTCCTGGGTTCAAATTTGGCTTCCAACACTGCCTAGCTGTGTGACCCTGGGTGAGTCACTTAACCCCCATTGCCTTGCCCTTCCTGTTCTTCTGCTCTGGATTCTTTTCTAGTCTTTTCTCACTTCCAGGTGATGGCCCTCAAAGACAGCTAACTTGTCCTGCACACTTCCCTCTCCCCCTCGCCCCCAATCCCTTCCACTGGTCATCGTGTGGCCTGATCTTCAGCCCTTGACCAAGGCCAGGTGCTCCTTAGAGTATTCCAGATGTGGGCCGACGAGGTGAGGGATGACAGGGCTCTCTCTCCCCTTGTTCTGGCCCCCAGAATCATGCTATTCCTATGAGCCAGGTGTGTGCTGTGGGAAGGGAGGAGGAAAGTCCACATATTACAAATTGGGGAAAAACAAAGCTAAGTTCTAGGGATTTGCTCAAGGATTTCCCAAATGGCTTTTGTTCTCCATAGGCTGTAGGCCTTCTCTTCTGAACGGCAAGACCTAGCCTGAAGTGTGAGGGTAGTAGTATTGCCATTGACAGCCCCCTGGTGGTAACAGGATAGCAATGCAATCTCCTTCCTTCCTCTCTCCTCCTCCTCCT
>NW_025398248.1:0-5456 GCF_016433145.1 Gracilinanus agilis | reverse complement strand
ATATATATATATTTATATCCTTATTGGTAAAGTATAAGATGACCACACACCTGCTAAGATCTAATTCAAATCCCCCACCATAACTTCTGCCCACCTGGCTCCCTTGTACCAAAGAGCCTGCCTCCAATGACCTCAGGAGACTTATACAGTTCTTTTATGTCATCACACTTTCTGTCTACCTGCATTACAAGAGGAATCATGGGAAATGTAGTTTCCAAGTCCCCTAAAGTCCACAGTAAGTTTGTCATATATCTAAATATTTAAAATCCAAATAAACCCCAAATAACCCTCAAAGGAATCCCCCAAATTCCAAATAACACATTCCGCCTGAGATCCAACTAAAAGACTGGTCTTTCTTGATGGATCTTGTAAACATAGTCAACTTCTAAATTACAGGAATTGGGGGATAAAAGAAAAGAAGGTAAAAACTAGCCACACTGACAAAAAGCCAATTGGGGAAGTCCCCTATTGGCATAAGAGTGTACATTCAAAAACAAATGCACTAAACTCCCCATAGTTCAATCAACTGAACCCCAAACTTCAATTTGGATCTTCATGATCCAGTGAAGGCTCTTTAGGCATCTTCATGGTGCCTTCTCCAAACAGGTTCGTTGTCTGGATTCAGGGGAGATGGCAAATTTCTTATCCTGAAATTACTCTCAAAAGAATTTAAACTTTACATTATAGATTATAAAACATACATTTCCTTCTGAGGAGAATTATACATTCCCCCCTGAAATTACTCCTAAAAGAATTAAAAATTTACGTTATAGATTATAATACAGACATTATTATTATAAAACTTACATCACCCTGAGAAAAATTCCAAATAACACATTCTCTCCTGAAGACGGTACCCCAAGTCAGCTAAGGATACATGGCTGAGTCATGGGGTTGTATGAAATCGATTGGCAAAAGAAATAAAACAGAAAAAAATCCAAATAAAAGAGAAAAAACTAACTTGTTAATGAAATATAAAATGTCAAAATCTTATGTGAAAAATGTAAGGAAAAATAAACTTATAACAGGTCCTTGAATCAAGGCCGAATTAAAGTGATTCAACCAGTTTGCAATTACCCACTCAGGAGCCAGGACTACAGAAAGTTGCCATTCTATATATAAGAGAAATAACAGGACTAAATATGTGTGCAAGGGAAATGTCTTTCCCTGGTCTGACTTTTTTCTGCACCTTCTCAGGGAATAAGGCATAAATGATAGTAAATCTTAGGTATTTTACTAGGAATTTAAGTTAAGGAGAAATCTGTCCTCTAAAATGTTAGAAAGCTGCAACCCCAAAACTCAAACACTAGTTTCAAGCCCTTCAGTATTGGCATAGAACTTCCTCAATACATGGTCTGCATGACCTTTTACTCCTTGGCACTTTGCAGATTTCTCAGTTGGTCTCCATGACCTTGTGGTTCTTTTCTCCCTTCTCCTGGAATCAGACAGAGAAATATTAATCACAGTCCCATAATATTTATCAATAATTGGCAGGTTACCAAAGTCTAAGAATTTTTGTGTATGCATTAATATTGTAGCAAATATATATTTACATTAAACTTTATTACTATAAAATCAAAAAAGGATTAACACTGATTATATGTACTTTCAGTACAAACATGGGAAAAAAAGAAAAAATCAATTGCTCTATTAAACAAATTAAAAGGAAAAGCAATAATAAAATTTAAATTTCAGGGGAAAAACAATGTTTTCAAGTATAAAAATGAGAAAGAAAAAACAAATATATTGCACATAGAGGGAAGAATAATAAAAGAATATTTTAAAAAATCAAATATATATATATATTTGATTTTTAAATCAAATATATATATAGCTTAGAATTAGTGAAAGGTTTTTTACCCAAAATCCTGTTAAGCTTTTTCATGAACTGTGAGTGTAAATGGTTTTCATAAAATAGCAGATTCATAATGCACATTCAAATCAAGTACCATAATTTCCAATAACACATTTAAAGACAGTAGCAAACAAACCCATTATTATAACCACTTATGATGTTTTAAAAAATGTATACTTGTTACAAATTCAACAGGTATAGTAAATCATTCAATCTTGGCTGAGATATTTTCTTAACAAACTCTATTACTGCCTCCATAGCAATTGTGGGGCAGAGGCTAAAAAAATCTGATGAAAAATACAAAACAACCTTCTGGGTCTAAATTATCCTCAGGAATCCTAGATCCTTCTGATGGGAAAGGAAGATAAAACATAGAGACTAAACATCAAGCAATAAGGAGCTCTCCTAGCTTCCTGTGTAAAAAAAATGGGTAGGAAACTTCCATGTTTCCTCTACCCCTTTAAGACAACAATTCTTTATAATAAAATATATAAAACCTTATCCTTTAAGATAGCAATTCTTTAAAATAAGTATGTAAAAACCTTATCATTTATACAGAAGGGTACTAGGCATCTAAAGTCAATTCTAAAGACCTCTCATAAAATTATAATTTAAATTCTCAAGGCATCAAAATCTCCAAGGTTGTACATAATTATCAAGATAGAACAAAAACTTAAGACATGTGATCCTATTGTTGAGATGGCAAATCCAGTATACATAAGGCTTATGGGCTTTTTTACAACTTAAAAATGTTTAAGATGTTCATAAATGGTACAGATAACAGATTTGGGTTAATACAGGTAAACTTAAAAAAAATGAAACCTTAAAGAAATCAGGAAATTCAGTATAAGAAAAAGATTACAAGCTATATAGTCAAAAAACCTTTTTACCAATTCTGATAGATTTGTTCACTATTTTGGAGTTACAATAAAATCATAAACAGAAATAATCTAGCAGCCAAAACTTCATTAGCTTAAAATGATTCAGTGCAACAGAAAAATCAACAAAACGACAAAATTAATTCACAAAACTGATCAGCAAAATACAATAAGATACAGAGACTTTTTTTTAAACAGAAACAAAACCCATTCATTTCTGAGGTTTTAAAATCCACCTCTGGTCCAGTTCAAGTTCCTCTGAGCGCAATGTGTATGACTCCATAAGTGTATATAGTTCAAAGTCTTAGGCAGGCCTAGCTTGTGTAAGGGGTGAATTTCTCCCCTGAGTTTCAGGCTAGATAATCACAAGGAATAGTTTGAAATAGGCCATGTGGCCCATGCTTGCCATTCTACTTCCTGTTTGAAAAGTAAAAGCTAGGGCCCATGTGGAAGCCAACAGGGGTAGGAGTTAGAAAAAAGCCACAGGTTGGAGGGCTTGTGGGGGAGGACTAGGTCAGGTTTTAGAAAAACCACATGAAGGAGGTAGTAGAGTAGAAGCTCCCTTCAGGCTAAAAGTCATTAATGTCTACACAGATGCAGGCAATGAGAGAGAAGGTGGGGTTGCATACTTCCCAAATCTTAAGCAGTAGCAGCAGTCTCTGGGATTGGCATCAACTGGCATGGAAGGTAGCAGCTCCAGAAGCAGAGGCTAGGGTTTGGGATCAGGGGCAGAAAACAACAGCAGCAGCAAGGCAGGAAACTGGCATTCAGGTGGAGCATTAGGTATTCAGTTTAGCAGGAGTAGGGATAAGCACTGGGTGGCACAAAAAGGCTTGGGACCCAGGAAAGGTCTGGTGGGCAGGGCTGGTAGTCTTTGAAACCAAATTCATGGGGAATGTATCAACTAGCAGCCAGAGACAGGCTGTTGGAAAAATGGCCTTCTCCTTTCCTGGAAAAGTCTCTCAAAAGAAAATAGTGGGTGCAGAAAAAAACAAGACCCAAGAAACATCAAGCAAAGCTTCAAAAAACAACAGGAAATTGGATTAAAGTACTAGAGGAGCTGAAAATGGAATTTTATAATCAATAAGACTGGTTGAAGAAACATAGCAATAGGAAAATAGTAGCCTAAAAAACAAAATAGGTTACCTGGAAACAGAAGCACAGGCATTGAAAGTGTAAGAAGAGAAGAAGAGAAATGGGTTGCAAACAGATGAAAGAGAGAGATTTTGCAAATAGAGATATTTGTTGAACCTGACTGCATGCTGTGGAACTGAGGAGGTGGTGTTCTGGAATACAGGGAAGGAGATAAAAGTGAACACAAGCAGTTACTAGGAGATTCTTAGACTTCCTGTAGCTGGGATGATTTGGAGCTGAAACTTCCTCTCTCTCCATCTTGATTAACTGTGGAGGTTTTTTAGTTTCCTATCCCCTGGATCCAAATACTTTGATCCCTGCTATTCCTAACTAGAAAAATAAAAACCTTGATTGACTTGATAACATCAGTGTACCTGAAAGCTGGAAGTACCTGTCAACTCAGAAGACCTCTGAACAGACAAGCCTGTACAAACTGCCTGTGGTGGGAAGGCAAGAAGTCAACTTGGGCCTAACAATAATAGAGCTGAACCTTGATATAAAGGGTTCGCCCTGAAGCTACTCAGAAGACCTGTTAATCCTACTAAAGTAATCTGGGAGGATTAAATGGTGTCACATAGCTAGATAGTTCTAGGAAGGTAGACAGACAATAGGAATTAGGTAGTATGGAAGAAAATGAAGAAATCTCCATGCAGAGTTCTTAGAAGTTGAGATATTAGCTAGAACCCTTAGTTAGGGAATCTTAATTACTTAATCCCCCCCTCCATCTTACCATTTTTCCAAAAATAAATCCCTGTCCTGTTTTTTAAAATCTGTCTGGGAGTTTGAACTGCACACTGGTCACTGAGAGGAGGCTCACAGGCCCTTTCACTGTGGGGTACAGATGAATCAATTAAGCCTTGGTATCTCAACATTATGATCACCATTATATCAAGAATCTACATTATTTCAAAACCAGAATTGACCTTATATAAAATGACACAAAAAATTAGAAGAAAAGAATGACTCGAAAGGGAAAATGAACCAAAAGGAAAAGAAGAATCAAAAGGTTGTGGAAGAAATTTAGTTTTTAAAAATTAGAATTGTGCAATTAAAAGCTAATGACGCGGTTTAGGTGGCGGCAGAGTAAGAAGCAGCTCTTAACCTCTCCTGACCGAAACATACAAAACTCCTCAAGGGGACATAAAAACAAGTCCAGACGAACGGAGGAACCCCACAACAGGGCACAGCGTGGAAGGTACGTGGAATCGAGACATTTCCAAGCTAAAAAGGGCTCTCACTCACTCAATCGCGAGCTGAGCAACCGCCCCACCCCCACCCCCTCCACACTCACCTATAGCTCCGAACCCAGCTAAAAAGAAATAGAGCAAGTTTGGGGCACCCATCGAGTCATCAGCAGCTCCGGGACCTGTTCCTGACAGCAGCAAGACTTAGGACCCCATTAAGTCAAAAAAAGCACGCGAAATCTGAGCGCGCGCGCCGGAGCAGGACGCTGGGCCCAGAGAGCCAGCTGAGTAGAGGCGTGGGTGGAGGCAGAACTCAGCCTAAGTGGGGAACCAGTGCAGACGGGTATACGACTGTGGAAACAGCGCCCTGAGACTTGTAAAGAAACCTCCAGCAGAGGATCAAGC
>NW_025398247.1:0-7799 GCF_016433145.1 Gracilinanus agilis | reverse complement strand
CTCCTCCTCCTCCTCCTCCTCCTCCTCCTTCTTCTTCTTCTTCTTCTTCTTCTTCTTCTTCTTCTTCTTCTTTTCCTGTCCCATTCCTGATTTCTGCATCAGGGATGTGTGTTCTTTATTTCCCCTCCCATCCCTACCAAGGTAGACATACAGGCAAATTCTGCCACCACTTTTGCTTCTACTTGTAGTACGTAGCAATTGCATCCCAGGTCTCTATGGCCCCTTATGAGAACTTCATAAACACCTCCCATTTCTATAGCATTTTAACATTTACAAAACCCTTTTCTCGGGAATCACCTATCAGATAGATAGTGCAAGTATTACAAGTCCTGTTTTCCAAAAGGAGGTCATGAAGCCATGGAGTGGGAGACTGGACTTTCTCAAGTCAACAAAAGGATCCTCCTGGTAGCTATTCTTGTTGTTCAGTCATTTCTGTTGTGTCCAACTTCTCATGACCCCATTTAGGGTTTTTTTTTTTGGCAAAGTATTAAAGTGGTTTGCCATTTCCTTCTCCAGCTCATTTTACAGATGAGGAAACTGAGGCAAATTGGGTTAAGTGATTTTTTTCTGTCCTTTTAAAGGCAATTTGACCCAGTGAATAGAGTGCTGGACTTTGAAGTTCAAGTTCTCCCTCTCTAGCCCTAGCTGTGCCGTCTTGGGTAAGTCCCTGAACTTCCATGTGCCCAAGGCAGGTTAAATCTGCTGGGAATTCCTCTACTGACAAAAATCCCAGTTCCTTCATGTGTTGGAGGATAACTTCTCATAACATATTGCCTGGCCCTCTCCTCTACATATATCCAGCACTGAGAAGGATGCTCAGCACTTCATAAATGTTTACTGATTGACTGATCGATACCACACTCTCCCTTACCCCACGATGATTTATGGAGTATTTCTCTCTTTTTCTCACCCATCAGACTGTAAGGTCATTGAGGATGGGGTCAGGTTCGTGCTTACTTTTGTATCCTCAGTACCCTCACGCCATGCCTCATACAGCGGAGGCACTCGATAAATGTTTCCTGAATATATTTATTGGGGTCTCAAAGGTTATTGGTGCTGTCCAACATGCCCAGGAAGATGAGGCTGTCGGCCTAAATAGCTCACAGTCTAAATATTTGTTGGATGAATATCTGGATATGCATTTAAGCATTTAACACATATTGTTTGTTTTTCTAGTAAATTATACTGTCAATAGATTAGGATTCTGCAGGAACTCTGTCTGCCAATACGTGTCTCTTGTGGACAGGTCCAGGCTCTCAACTTTACCTTGGGCCTTGACTCAAGGCCAAAGCATGAATGTCTATTGGCTAATGACCACACACCCTGAAGTATGTTATTATTACACTCATTATCAACACCTGCATTTTAAAGCTATACTACAGGTATGACACAATCCCAAGGAAAATGAGGTAGGGAGTCCAATTTCTAAAACACATCTACAAATAGATTTCAGACTGACACCTCTTTTCTACAATGCTATATTCTCCTTATTGAAAGGCAGTGGGTGGAGTCATTAGTCAGAAAGGCCTGGATTCAGGTAATTCGGTCTCTGACCACCTGACCATCCTCTAGTCACTTCCCTTCTCTTGGCTTTGCTTTCTTCATCCACAAAATGGCAGGGTGGGATTAGTTGACCTCAAACATGGTCCACCTCTTAGCGCCCTAGACAACACTCTAAGACCACAAGTTCCTGACTACCCAATCTGTGTTGGGAGAGGAAGTTTCCATACAGGGAGTACTCAAACCAAGGAAAGACACTGGATTTGGAGTTAGAAAAACCTGAGTTCCAATCCTAACTCTGTGACTAACTACCAGGATGAATTTTAGCAAATGGATTCAGCTCTTTAGGCTTTAGTTACCTCATCTGTAAAATCAGAGGGTCCATATTAGAAGACTTCAAAGGTTCCTTCCCACTCTAAACCCAAGAGTCTATGATCTCAAATTATAGTTTTCACAAAAAACAGCAACTACAACTACCACTGCTACCACCACCATCGCCATAGCAATATAAGTCACAAATTATTTTATGTGCCTAATCTCATTGGATTATTATTGTCAATATTCCATTATCTGCTTGTGAATTACTTATAGTAGGATTTCCATTTTGGGTTGGCTTCTTCTCTCTCAGATGCCAACATCCTCCTGATCTGTCCTTTCTTATATTGTGCATATTTTGAGAATTGTAAAATATATGAAAAAAGATAAGATAATGTAAAATATAACTAAGTGATTTGCTACAGAACCAAAGACAGTGCAATTTTTGATTGTTTATTTCATTTGGTAGTTAGAGTCAATTAGGATAATTCAAGCTTCCCATTTCTCTGGAGAACCTGTAAAAAATGGAACTTTTTGCCTGAGTGAGTGAGTGAATGAATGAATGAATGAATAAAAAAGTATTTGTTATAAAGAATGGTTATGAAAGGATTTTACAAAGAATCAATGTTCTTTCAAGATGGGCACTATTTCATTTTTGTTGGCACACTTGGCACGCTTATGATGTGCCAAGCATTGTGCTAAGTGCTGGGGATATGAAAAAAAAAAAAGACAATCCCACCCTCACCAGCTTACATTCCCATGAGGAGGGAAAACACCCATTGGGTGGTGGTGACCAGGGAAAGGTCCTGAAAGTTTTAGGGACCGTGAGTGGGATCTCGTCAGACCATTATTCCAATTTTGTGCCCTGCCAAGGAATTGATAGAGGATCCATGGGTAGTGAGCACCTGCCTGTGGAAACCCCTTAAGGATGAAGTAGACTAGGGAGGGTGAGGCTGGGTGGGGTTAGATGGGGTTATGTGAATACAGGTGTGAACATAATATAATTACCATACTAAGGTGTCTCAAACAACAGAGGAGAATGATAATAACCATCTCGGTAGAATTGGGGATGCTGTAACAACAGTAAAGATTATATTAAACTGGGCTCGTTGCCCAGAATATCACTCTCACATAAACAAAGTAGAAGGAAAAACATTTCAAGAAGGAAGAACTTGGGAATCAAGTGAGTTAAACAGGTCAGAAAGGTAGCGACTCGAAGAGAAAATACTCCTTCATTGAGAAAGCTGCATGGAGTTTGGTTTCATTTAAATAAGAAAGTTTCATGCCTCCCTCTCATCAGAGCAGCACATCTTTCCGATTCTGTCATCCAGCCATTCCTAAGGTCCCCCCTTCTCTGGGGCTCTCAGGAAACCGACTTTAAACAAACATGCAGAATTTGAAGTCTCCTGGGGTCATAGCATAGATGCATTGATTTCTATGGTGAATGGTAGTGCCTCACTCAGCCATGATGTATGGAGTGGGTGAGTGTGGAGCAGCCATCTGCCACTGAGGAGAGTGGACAGAGAAGGTCTGTTCTGCACACATAGACTGCACCCCTCCCTGCCCCCTTCCCTGCTGGCCAGATGGTTTAGGAATGCCTGTGCTTAGTCAGGGAGAGTCTGGGGAAACATTACCCATGACCACCTTTAGAAAAACTTCTTAAGTGCATTGGCCCATTGATGAGATGTTTCAATGAATAAAAATCATATGGGCCACTTGATTATTAGCTAGATATTCGTGCAATTTAGTAGTTCCTGGATCTCCTCAAACACCTCTATTTAGATCTGATCACTCTACCTTGGCAAAACTGGGATGAAGATTTGTGTGTCCTAGGCAAAGTCTGAAAATGATAGTTCCGGGGGGGACTAGTTGGGTGGCCCAGTGGATTGAGAGCCAGACCTAGAGGTGGGAAGTCCAAGATTCAGATTTGACCTCAGATATTCCCTAGCTATGTGACCCTTGGCAAGTCATTTATCCCCCATTGCCCAGCCCTTACCACTCTTCTGCCTTGGAATCAATACACAGTATTGATTCTAAGACGAAAGGTTAAGGGTTAAAAAAAAATGGCAGCCCCTGTGAGTTACTATCTATCAGAGACCTATCATTATATGGACAGTAAAATGCATATATTCTTGCAACTTTTATATTCTAGAGATTCTTGCCTGTCACAAAGGGCTCAGGTAGACTTTGAGATAATTCTCATCTCTTTGATTCATTTTTTCTGATTCATTTACCAGAAAAACAGCTAAGAAACTCACCAGATGGCTGACCATCTACTTTCTTTGAAAGCACACTTTATAAAACTAAAGAAAGGAGTATGTTATTAAATGGGGTTGGTATAGTGAGAACAGTTGATACAAAGCATCCCCCTGAAAGTATAAACTTTCCCAGCAGTATACACAGATTCCAGGGGAAAGTAGGTTTGAGTTGAAGAGAACATAGCAAATGAAGGGGTAACTCATAGCACCTATAAGTCTCTTTGCTAGAGTCCTCAAGCTGTTTCCTTAGGCATATTTTTCTGCTGTGCTTGTTGTAGAGCCTTAAATCTGTTCCAGTCTTAACTTGGCTCACAGTACTGGTACTCAGATATCAGTTCTTCCAGGGATGCTCCTAGGACATCAATGGGAAGATCAAAATCCTCTGGATTTTTCAAATTCAAAAAGTACTCCTATGGCCAAAGTTGGGGGAGGAACTCTCTTCTTCTCCCTTCCCTTCCTCCTTGTAGCATTTCTTTCTCAGGGGCTCAGCTGGGAAGAGCCTACCCCTAAACCTCATGTGTCTCTATCTTCTATTCCCAACCAGCTTCCTGGTTTTATTTACACTCTACAGAGTAGCCACATCCCTCAACCAATCAAAATGACTTTCCTCAAGGAAAGTTATGAAGATAAAATTAGTTAAGAGGTAATTGAAATAAATAAAAAAACTCTAGATGGTTTATATAGCCAAAAGGCAAAGGGGAGAGTAGCAAGGGCGATTGCTCTAAATAAAAGTGTTTTCAGGGTAGACTTGTACCACACTGATAGCAATTACTGTTAGCAGCACCATCTTTAAACATGAATAAGTCAGTCAATCGGCAATATTTTTTTAATTTAATTTTTTTAAACCCTTAACTTTGTATTGGCTCCTAGGTGGAAGAGTGGTAAGGGTGGGCAATGGGGGTCAAGTGACTTGCCCAGAGTCACACAGCTGGGAAGTGTCTGAGGCTGGATTTGAACCTAGGACCTCCCGTCTCTAGGCCTGACTCGCAATCCACTGAGCTACCCAGCTGCCCCCTGGGCAATATTTCTTAAGATCCTACTATGTGCCAGCAACCGTGCAAGGGACTGGGGCTACCAAGACAGTGAAACAACTCAGCCTTTAAGTACCTTATTTTTTTGGGGAAGAGGACAACATATTCATATATAAGCACATGCAAAATAAATCTGGTCTAATGTAATGGGAGAATTATATTAGTGATGGGGATTTTCATGAATGGCTTCATGTAGAACACTGCACTTGAGCTGAGTTTTAAAGAAATCTAGGGATTCTAAGTGGTGGAGGAATAGAATTCAAAGCATGAAAGCCAGAATGCAAAGGCATATTAATGAAGGAACAAGTATCATGGGCACGGAATAGCAAGAAGGACAGAGAGTGCATGAAGAGAGGCATTGTATAATGGGGATGGAAAAGTAGTTGGAGTTAGACTGTGAAGGGCTTGAGATTCCAAATAGAGGAGTATTGGCCAACAGTTGACATCAGTTAGTTTTTACAAAAGGATATTTACTAAGAAGATATATGGATGAAAGTAAAGACATTTTTCCAAATAAGACCAGTATCAGCCCCCAGAGTACTACTTGTCCCAGTCACTCATGGCCATAAGAAGGTTCATCAAGACTCCAAATGTTTAATGGCTTCAAGTAGAGAATACTGTTCATGCTCTGTTCATCCTACAAGAAAAACCTAAATTACATATGCTTCAAGGATTGGGATCTTACCAGCCAGTTCCCCATTATGGTCATATAAAGAAATTTCAGAATTTTTGATCATGGAAATGGTATTCTTGTGAGTAATGGTGAGATCAAAGGCATTACTTTCCCTGAATGTGATGAGTGATTTATAACAACAGACCATAGGAATGAATTCATTTATCAAATATAGATAAACCAAAAAAATACCAACCAGAGTTAAAAAGAGAGGGCAGAGCCTCGAGAGATTATTTCAGTGCTATAAGGAACTTTTGGGTGAGGAAACTCACTCTATTAGTCTTCTGGTTGTTCAGTTATTCAGTGGTGACTGTCTCTTCATGACCCCATGGACAATAGCGATCCATTTTTTTTTTTTTGCCATTTTCTTCTCCAGTGGACCAAGTGGATCTGCCTCACCCACCAGTTAGCATCTTCCTTATGACTTGGCATCTTAGAGAGCTGCCTCTCTCAGTGTCTCAGTGTTGAGAGGTTATGATTTGCCCAGGGTTATTCAGCTACTATGTGTGAAGCAAGATTTGAACCCAAGTCTTTCTATAGGACCTCTTTCTCTACCACATCATGTATTTTCCAAGAAGGAAAGAAAAGAAACAAAAAACTTCCAAGTACAAAAAATGAATCAATAATATTCTAACAGTGTCAATTCCTTGTTGGTCCTATTTTATCCCAGAATACCACAACACGATACTTTAAGCAGTAAAGGTCCTAGAGTATCACATATCATATTAATGGGTTTTTTTATTACTCACTAATTTGCCAAGAGCCACAATATTTTGATTGTATCTGGCCTTCCTCTTGTTTGGTTCTGAGAGCAACCATTCTCCTCTTTTGCTTTTTCTGGAAGAGGCTAAAGCAAACCTTGTAGCAAAAATCAGCAGCAACAACACAAAACCCTTCTTCTAGCACAAAAATCTGACCTTTGCACTAAAACTTTCTCTCTAACCTCCACTCCTAAACTGAATCAACTGAGCTTTTGAGCTGCCCTGTTTTAGAGGCTGGTAGTCCTGTCACTCTCCGTCAGCTGTTTTCATTTAAATTCCCCAGGATGTTGCTGGGAGAATCGCTCACAACTTGTAGAGGCTCTGCTAATAAATGCAATAATGAATGCTTATTGAATTCTCGTTTGAAATTCAATCAAAATACGTTGTATATTGTTAGACTAGACCTGACTAAGTTTGTTTTGGGCCAAGGAACCAGCGCTGAAAAGAGAGAACCAAAGGCATTTTTCATTTTCTAAGGAACCAGACACTAAAAGAGAAATAAATGGCAGCAATTTTGTGTTTGTGGAGTTGGTAGAATGTTCAGTTCACCTTCCATGTGATCCTAGTCCAGGTCAAGACCCCAATTAGGGTTGCTGTGGATCTACAGAAGGGTCTCCAAGGATCCTTTGAAAGGCTTAAAGAGGCAGCTGAGCACATCTGGCCGGAATCCGTGCTGAGCCACATATGGAATAGGAGCAGGGCCAGCAGCTCCACGCCATATCCTGTCCCTTCTCTCCACCTTCTTTCTTTGAGCAGTGCAGGCAGGGAGTGGAGTCCCAGCTGGAGCAGGTGAGGTGGCAGCTGAGAAGTCCCAGGAGCTCCCACGAGGCTCCTCAACGACTGCCCTCACCAAGTAGTCCTCACTCACTCTTGAACTTCTTTTCAAACTCCCCTGCTAGTCAAACTTCAGTCTGCAGAAGCAGGAGTGGCCAGTGCCAGGGTAGTTTCAGAGAAGACTGTGTCAGAAGCACAAAATACCTTCCTTCCCTTCTGGAAAAACCAACAACCTGCAAAACAACAACAAAACTCCCTTGAAATCCTCCCGGTCTGGGCTTTGTTAAATCTGGAGTTAAACTATTTTTACTAAGCCATTATAAGTGGTGGAGAAGTGGAAAGTATTTGACTAAAAACTTAACAATGAACATCAATACAAATAGCTAACATTCCCTAATCACTCTCAACATATATATTCTCATAATACTACAATCACATCAAATTCCCATCTTCCTTCCTTCCTTCCTTCCTTCCTTCCTTCCTTCCT
>NW_025398246.1:0-3374 GCF_016433145.1 Gracilinanus agilis | reverse complement strand
CTCTCTCTCTCTCTCTCTCTCTCTCTCTTCCTCTCCTTCTCCCTCTCCCTCTCTCCAGTCTCAGAGGATTTACTGTGTGACAGGTTCACAGATGCTGCTAACTTTCTTGCTCTCTATTGCCTCCTGTGGTGATTCGGGGAACAGCCTGAGCTTCTCTCACTCTCAGTTGAAATCCCTTTCTGATTCTTATCCACTATCAAGATGGTTTCTAGGCTGTTTCCAAAATCTTCCAAGATTCAAAGAGCCAACTCTCTAGACACCTTTCCCCAACAAGGAAAATCTAGAGCGACTTAACTGTCTCTTCCAAAGGGGAACTGAGAATTCTTTATCCCTGACCCCCTGAAAATTCTCTTGCTGGTTAAAGGAGCCAAGGTGAAATTCAAAAATTTCTCTAGCCTAAAAATCCTTATTTCTAACAAGGGCTTATTCTTTAATGAACTAATTAACTAATTAATATTTACACCTTCATCCAGCAACCCTGAGTAGGGCAAATCTCCAGTACAATTCTTGGAGACTGGACAAAAGAGAACATAGTTTCTTGGGGCTCTTGGGACCTTTTTGTCCTTTGACTCTCCCCAGACACATTACTGCAAGCATCACCCTACTCCAAGGCTTTCCTTCTCTCCTCACAGGTGGTCCAGAACTCAGATCATATCTATCAATTCTCCTTGTGATTCATATTTCCATTGATTCAGACCATGTAAACAAATCTTAAATGGGCTCAGCTCACTCATCTTACATGCATATGGTCTATAATTTTATTTGCTAATTTTACCAAATATATCTTGTTATTAAAAATACTCTGTTCCAATCTAGGCAGAAATCTACTTATATGTGCCAGTTGACAAATTTGCAATTAAAAATTAAAATTACATTATCTTCTAAAGTCTTTTTTATTACTTGTTTCTTCTTCACAATAGAGAGCATAGGGGGCAGCTGGGTGGCTCAGTGGATTGAGAGCCAGGCCTAGAGATGGGAGGTTCTAGGTTCAAATTTGGACTCAGACACTTCCTAGCTGTGTGACCCTGGGCAAGTCACTTGACCTCTATTGCCTAGCCCTTACCACTCTTCTGCCTTGGAGCCAATGCATAGTATTGACTCCAAGATGGAAGGTAAGGGTTTAAAAAAACAAAACAATAGAGAACATAACATACATATGTGTGTATAATTATTTTCGATCTCTATATTACATTTGCAAGAATTTATTTTTTCTTTTCTTTCTACCTCCTCCAGATGTGGAAACAAACTAAGGTGTTTTTTTTTTCTCAGCTTTGTAAATGAATTTTTTTTTTTGGCTATAAAGCAAAAAATGGTAAGGTATGCAATTTTACTTTAATGAGCAGGAATTTATTTGCATGTGCTTCCTCATTAATGCTAATGCCAATTATATGAATAATCATTGTGTACTCAGAAGTAAATAAACCCTTTAGTATTTTTTCAACTAGATACCTTTTTTAAAAAGTGGTTTCTCCAAAACACTGAGCTAATTAAATGAAAAATTATTACATCTCATAACTGACCAGGTTTTAATTGTAGATTGCTGGTAAAAAATCAATATCTATTAAAATGATGATTCCCAAATAAGTATTTTTGTCTGCTTTTTAAGTTTTATTCTTAAATCATCAGTTTTCCATCAATGTCAATTGCACTTAAATCTTTACCCTCATACCTGAAGGGAATATCTTCATTGCCTCCAGCAACTGTTTGGTAAGTTTATGATAATAAACTAATGATTGCAATACTATAGTAATTTTATTGACATCATTCTTTCCTCCTGTATCTTTCAGAAACCAGTGCCAAGATCATCAGTCTTTGGTACAGCTTTGACTTTGTCATTAGGTCATGGAATAATAATTTTAGATTTGGAAGAAACCTTAGAGATTTTCTAATTTATCAACATTTTACAGTTTCAATCCACATTTTAATTAACTTATTTTCACCAATACTTTATCACAATCATTATCCAGTACAATAATAATATCTCCCATTTACATAGAGCCTTAAAGTTTGCAAAGCATTTTACATATTTTATTTCACTTCATCCTCACAGCACCCATAAGAGATAGGTGATACTACCTCCATTACAAAAATGAGGTAACTGAAGCTAATAAAGGTTAAGTCCAGAGTCTCAAGTAGTTTCTAAGGCAGGATTTAACTTACCTTTTCCTGATGATGCTGAATCTAGTTTTCTATGTACTCCACTTTAGCTGCCTCCATATATTAAATATATATGACTGTCACCCCAATGAAGAAACCAAATCTTATGACATAGATTTAAAGGGAACAAAGAAAAACAAATCTCAGCAAAACTCTTCACCACATCAACTGTGTCTAACATTTTGAGTAATAATCCTTTCCCCTCTGCAAAAATAAATAAATAAAGATTTAGCAATGAAGAGAGAATAGGAAACCAGATTATAAAGAATATAAAAGTGAATGAAAGAATTTGAGGCAGTAGGTGATGATTTTTAGAAGTTTGAGGGAAATGACTTGCAGAGAGTTGAAGTTACTTGCCCTATTTGGCACTTCCCTGTGAAAGTAAGAGAGCCCGTAGCTCTTCCATCATATACAAATCTCATTTGAAGTGTTTAAGCCCTCTGTTCCTTAGTTATATCCTTCTGAGAAATTCTTCTCTTTCCATACTCTACAATAAGATCATCCAGCCATTCCAGGTCAATTACATTTGAACTCTAGAAAAGTTTTCTTTCAGTCTCTTAAGTGCTCTATCCTATAGAACAAAACAGTCAACTCTCTTAGAAAACATTCCTTTTGAAGACAAACCATTTCTGAGATGCCTCCAATTCCTACATAATTGCAATGTATTCCATACTAACATGTCTATCACTACTTCCCTCTTTTACTTTTTAGCTAGGTAAATAGACAATATAAATAACTCATATGTCTATACATAAGCTTAAAATCTCCATAGATTCATTATCTGATCTGAATGGGTATTCCCTCTACCACTGCAGATCAGAATCTATTTGCATTTTCTCATTAGCAACAATTATTTATTAGGTATTTTCATAATTTCTCCATGGAGGAGAATTTATTCTCTACACTGGAGACTTTCCTGTTTCTTATAATTACTACAGTAATATCATGATCTTTTCCTAACATTATATATCTTGACAATGGGTCTTGAGAAATTTCTTTAGAAGCAAGCCATTCCTTGAAATGCACTGAAGCTAGTTAACATCCACCATAAATCTTTCCATTATCCTTTGGTTAATAAGCATTTTTCATTCTTTTCAGAGCAGTCATACCTAAAATGTATAGGGCACTTTAAGTTTCACACAAAGGGTCATATATAAATAAATAAATAAACAAACAAACAAATAAATAAATGGATAAATATATATATATATATATAC
>NW_025398245.1:0-4731 GCF_016433145.1 Gracilinanus agilis | reverse complement strand
AATTGTAATATATAACTGTATTTAATAAACCAAAATAGGTAAATTAATATAGGTAGAATTGTCATCTATAGTGCACAGAGTGTCTATACTACACAACAGCAAATGTTTCATCCTTGGCACGCGGCCCCGTACTTCTCTGTATGGTGGCTGCATGCGGCCGCGTGTCATCGAAAATGGCTACACGTGTCGTGCCATAGGTTTGCCACCACCATCCTAGGTGAATGATGATCTGAGATGGAATGACTTTGGGATCTAAGGGTTCGAAGAAACAGCAGAGGTTCTGGGATGGGAAGTCACAGCGGCCAAGCTCAGGGAAGGGAGTGCTTATGCCCCACACCTAGAAGTGAACTTTGTGGGAGGAATGTTTTGTAGCTATCACCTCACCCGAGGACCGAGGTAGTGTCCGGTGAAAAGAGAATGTTTTCTAGCAAATACTTTTGTGGGTGGGGTGCAAACATGGTTAAGTAACTTGGCCAGGATCCCATGCTAAGAAGAATTTGAAGCCAGGGTCCTCCTGACCACACGCCTAGTCTTCTATCCACTGGGCCCTCTGTAGCAAATACATGAAGTTTGACTCCATTCTCCTCAAGGACCAAGATAGAGGGAGTGCAAAATGACCTGATAGTCTCAGAGTGGGCTGGGAGGAAAGTGAGCCTAGAACCTATATATTTATAAGCCTGTGCCTAGGTTTGTGCTCCACCCCCCCACCCCCACCCCCATCTTCGAGAAAACTACCAAGCTAATTGGGTTCAGCACTGAGGAGTCTGTCTCGAATAAGTGGGAATCCTCTTTTCTCACTGATTATGCTTCACAAGTCTAAAGGTTTCCCAAAAGGGAAAATAATGATGGTACTCAGTGTACAATATGAAGTGGGTATAGGACAGGTAATTTATTTCTACATATATAAGAAAGGCTAAATTTATATTTTAAAATATATATTAACATTTTTTTAAATTAAATTTTAAATAGAAAAAAAGTTTACATATGATCGATTATGTGGTTCAGTGGATATATGACTGGGATTTTGGCTTTAGAAGAATACTTTATTACAAATATGAATAATATGAAAATAGGTTTTGAACAGTGACACATATATAATCCAGTGGAATTGCTTGTCAGCTCTGGGAGGGGACGGGAAGTGTAAACGATGGGGCACCAGGGATGTTAAAATATAACCTAAATGGTTGTGGGTACACACACCGGGTTGAAGGAGAGACAGGACCAAACAGGATAGGGAGACCAGAGTTCACTGCTAAGCTGGTAACTGTCAAGAATGGCAGTTGGCCCCAACTCACCCAGCTCACCCCTAGGCCAGGGTCTATGGAACCAGCAGACAAGGTAAAAGTTTATACTGTTTAATTGTGAGAAACTAACAAGGATGGGATAGGGGATTCTACACTTAAACCTAAAGGGCAAAACCACAGGGCAAGGGGAGGATTTGACTTCTCTAATCTAAATGACCTAAGCCAGGCAGGGCCCAAAGGAGCAGTACTGGAGTCCCTGGGAAGGCTGCTTCAAACCTGGTTCCAGCCAGGTTTGACCAGCACAGCTAAAGTGCCTGAGGGTGGCTTTGGGGGTTCTCACAGTAATCCACAAATGATCACAGGATGCCAAGAGTCAAGGTGGTCCAAGGTACCCAAGTAGAGAGAGTGTGCCTGAGATGCTGTCCACCAGATCCCAAACCCCTCCTCCACTTGGTGCAGCTCTGCAGGTCTTGTCCACTTGCTGAAAGCCTCCACCACTCAGGATCCCAGGGAATCTGGATGCTCTGAGCTCTCCCAGGGCTAGCAACAGTTTTGTGCCAACCACACTGGAGTCTCTCTCAGAGCACAAGCCCTACTTCCTGCTCCTTCATTCCATCTTGGAATCCTCCAGCCCTTCCTGCTAGGTCCAACACTATTACTAACTAATCTTCCTCACAACAGAAGAAAGGAGGGAAAGAATATGAATCTTGTAACCATGGGGGGAAAAAAATTCTAAATAAATAAATAAAAGCTTAAAATGTATTAACAGAGTAACATTGGGTAATAACTAAAAAATAAATATAATCTGTTGGGGGCAGTTAGGTGGTATACTGCATAGAGCACTAGGCTTGGAATCAAGAAGATTCCTATTCGTAGGTTCTGATCTAGTCTCAGATATTTAAAAGCCATGTGACACTGGACAAGACACTTGACTATGCCTCAGTTTCATCAACTATAAAATGAGCTGGAGAAAGAAATGGCAAACCACTCCATCATCTTTGCCAAGAACATCTCAGATAGGGTATCTGGACAATTGGACATGATTAAAACTGAACAGCATATCTTCTGTGGTAAGGATGATCCTAATCTGTGTTTTTTGAAAGATTGCTGCTCAGGCATTTTGCATTTTACCTTAACTGTACTATCACTCTATGACAATCCCCAAACTCCTCCAGATTTCATGTGGAGGTACTTCTACAGCCTCCTGCATCCACCCCTGGCACAACCAAGTGGTTCAGGAGATGCTAGCCCTGTTTGAACTCATGAGATCAACACTTGGACTCATCCATCTTGAGGTTGGTCACCTCCTCCTCAGATCCGGAGTCAGAGTCTGAACCTGAGCCTGAGCTGGGGCTCTCAGCTTCAAGGATGACACTACTTTTAGGCCAAAGTGATACTGGTTTATAAAAAGTGGGCAGGAGAAGGAGACACTGCATTCCAACTGGTTAGAAGCAAAGCTTGCCCACCCCAACTTTCTTGAGCTGAGTTTCATAAAAGATCTTCGCCCTGCTCCTTACTACCCTTGGGGTGTCAGATATGTCCCTCCCTCTCTTTGGAGAGACAGTTTCCTCTTCTGTTAAAAAAAGATGTTGAGTAGTGTGTGTGTCCGTTAACATTGCCTCACCCTGACTGAGCAAGTAGCCTACTTGTCCCTTCTTTCTTCTCCTCCCAACAAAACTCTTTTTTATTTTTATTTTTTAAACCCTTACCTTCTTTCTTAGAATCAATACTATGCATTGGTTCCAAGGGAGAAGATGGTAAAGGCTAGGCAATCCCACAGCTAGAAAGTATCTAAGGCTAGATTTGAACCCAGGACCTCATATCTCTAGGCTTTGCTCACAACCTACTGAGCCACCTAGCTGCCCCCTTCCAAAAAAGCTCTTTAAAGACCCTTCTTCTAGCTCTGACAGTCTATGATTCTAGAACACATCCTTTAGCATCTAGCTCAAGCCTTACCTTTTCTCTAAAGCCCTCTCTCACTTACAGGAGGCTGACATGATTCTGAAAGCCAATATACTAATTTATAATAGGGCTGGGGGTGGTGGTTTGGGGATGGTTTCAAAACTCAAGAGTCTACTCAAGATAAATCTTCTTGGTGGGCAAGTCCCCTCAGCCTTGATTGGTTTCTCATTTGTAAAATGGAGTTATTTCATAGACTTGTTGTAAGGATCAAATGAGAAAGCACAAAACCTAGCAATAGCACCTGCTCTACTGTATGAGCTTAATAAATGCTCATTGACTGACTGGTCTATGTAAATTGATTTGCAAACCTTAAAGGGCTATGTAAATGATTTATTGTTTGTCATGTCCAATTTTTTATGACCAAGTTTGGGGTTTTCTTGGCAGAGATACTGGAGTGGTTTGCCATTTCCTTCAGCTCATTTTACAGATAAGGAACCTGAGGCAAACAGGGTTAAGTGAGTTGCCCAGGGCCTTACAGCTAGTAAGTATCAGAAGTTGGGAACTTAAGGGAAGTCCACAAGCATTTATGAAGTACCAAAGCATGGAGGATAACAAAAGAAGGGGAAAAGCACTCTTGGTTCTGTCAATGTGGAATCTAGAAGCCCCCAAACTTGTAGCTTAGAAAGATTTAATGAACCCCAGTAGTCACAGTCTTATAAGAGAGACAAGCCACAAATGATTTAAACAAGATATATATAGGGTAAAAGGGAAATACTCTAAAGACAAAGCACCAGGATTAAAGGTGATGGGGAAAGGCTTCTCAGAAGATGTGAGATTTTAGCTGGAACTAGAGGGAAGCCAGGAGGTGGAGATAAGGAGGGAGAACATTCCAGGCATGGGGGAATGGGCAGAGAAAAAGCCAGGAATGGGAAGAAGGGTGTTTAGAGGGGCAGCTAGAGATGGTTCAGTGGATAGAGACCCAGCTTTGGAGTCAGGAGGACCTGCTTTCAAATCTGGCCTCAGACACTTCCTAGCTGTGTTAACTCCCTTATATCTTGGAATCAATATTAATTCCAAGACATAAGGTAAGGGTTAAAAAAAGGGGGGTGTTTAATGAGAAGAATATCTAGGACCCATTGTCCCTAGAGCCCAGAGCACATAGCAGGTGAGGGGGGAGTTGGGTGTAATGTCTTCCCATTTCCAAGTCGACACTAGATCACATTGACTCTTTCATTATCCAGTCCTCTTATTTTGACAATACCAGAAGCAAAATGATGTCATTGTGAAATGTACATTCTCATAGTAGAAGAGGTTCCCAAGCTCTTTTTTTTGAGATGTTCTAAACTTAGCAACCATGGGGGAAAAAAGCCTAAATCAAACAAACTTCCATTCAAATACATAAACAATAATGAGAAGCAATCATGCATGAAATTATAAACTTTGCTTATTTATAGTTTGCTGAAATACTTTAAATAGTTTGTAACAAAAATAACCAATATTTCTATGACATTTTAAGGCTTGCAATGCATTCTTCCTTCCTCTCTCCCTTTCTTCCTTTCTCCCTACCTTCCTCTCTCCTTTCTTT
>NW_025398244.1:0-4404 GCF_016433145.1 Gracilinanus agilis | reverse complement strand
AATATAAAATATATTATAATTAATTATAATCATAGAGAGCCAAGCCTGGAGACAGAAGTCTCCTGGGTTCAAATATGGCCTCAGACACTTCATGCCCAAATCACTTAACCCAAATTGCCTAGCCTTCACCACTCTTCTGCCTTGGAGTATATACTTATTGATTCTAAGACAGAAAGTAAGGATTTTTTAAAAATGTAATTGGTACATGTTAACAAAATAAATAAAAAATATAATACAACATAGATAATGTTAATTTGAGGTTTTCTAAGCCCATAGGGATTTGTTTCTGTTTGAGTTCAACATCACTGACCTATACCCCTGAAGTCACATGTCTGATCTATAAAGGGC
The DNA here is from genome assembly GCF_016433145.1 of Gracilinanus agilis. Classification (NCBI taxonomy): domain Eukaryota; kingdom Metazoa; phylum Chordata; class Mammalia; order Didelphimorphia; family Didelphidae; genus Gracilinanus; species Gracilinanus agilis. Next base: position 4,056 of record NW_025398244.1, on the reverse strand, counting down.
AGAATAGAATTATTTTTGTTGTGACTCCTGGTGTCATTATTGTTGTGTTTGTCAATTATTTCAGTCATATTCAATTCTTTGTGAACCTATTCGGAGTTTTCTTGGCAAAGATACTAGAATGGTCTGCCATTTCCTTCCCTAGCTTGTTTTTTACAGATGAGGAAATTGAGGCAGATTTAAAGTGGCTTGCCCAGGATCACACCATTAGCAGATATCTGAAGACAGATAGGAATTCAAAAAGATGAATCTTCCTGACTCAGGTCTGGCTCTCTATCCATTGTGCCACTTAGCGGTCCTGGTTCCTTCTGCATTTAAACCTGTGATCCTATGATCCAGTCCTAGTTTACATTTCTATGGCACTTTAAAGTTGACAAAGTGTTTTCCTCCCAGCAGCCGTGGGAGATATATTGTCTGATGATCTCCAACCCTAATTTATAGAGGAAGAAAAGGAGGCTTTGGGACGTGTATTAATTAGAAATTTTATACCTTTAAACTCTATCTCCCAGAATTCTTTCCCCATCCCAAAATTCCTTTTTCCCTTTTCATTTACCTGCATCTTTATGCTGCTGTTTATATAGTTCTGTAAGTTCCTCCCTTGCTCTCTCTTCCACTGAGTGACTTGGGTGAGCTCCCTATTGACTCTAGGCTTTTAGCTTCCCTTTTTGCTTCAAGTTAAATTTAATAAATCTTACTAAATGTAATGCTTGGAATATTTTTGGATATTCACTTTTTTTAATCTATAGAGGTGATGTGACTTAGCTGGATAAACTGAAATGGAGACTGAGGATCAAAATCTGGGATCTAGGAGGCCATCTAGTCCAACCTCTTCATTTTATAGATGAAGAAACCGAGGTCCTTGGAAGATGACTTACACAAAGTCACAGGAGTAATAAGTGTCACAGGTGGCACTTAAAGCCAAGTCCTCCAACTCAAACACATGGAATATTCTTCCTTCAATTAAAAGCCTTTCTTCTCTTCAGGTTCATCTTAGAGCAAGGCTTCTTTTAAATTTTTTTCCATTATGCACCTCTTGATAGTACGGTGAGGGTTCTCAGAATCTTTTTTAAACCCTTACCTTCCATCTTAGAATCAATACTGTATATTGGATGCAAGGCAGAAGAGCAGTAAGGGCTAGGCAATGGGGGTTAAGGGACTTGCCCAGGGTCACATAGTTAGGAAGTGTCTGAGACCAGATTTGAACCTAGGACTTCCCATCTCTAGGCTTGGCTTTCAATCCACTGAGCCACCCAGTTGCTCCCTCTCAAAATTTTTAATACATTACTTTTACTGCATAAAATTTTAATTAAAAAAAAACTCAGTAGCTTTAAGTTCACAAAGTAAAATATATACAATTACAAAAGAAACTAATTCTGTTGAATTATAATTATCCAAATTTTTAAAAGGTTAATGGGCCCCAGGTTAAGAACCTTCTCTCTAAATCAAGTCTTATCAGCCACTAGATCAACTATATGACTTCTAATGTTTCTGTGTCATTAGAATCTCATTCTTGTCCTCCTGGACAGACTTGTTCCCATTAAAACTATATTGAGTCCAAAAAAAATTTTTTTAAAGGCAGTAAGCTGAATGTAATGGAGACCCACGATTTTACCTATAGTTCTCTTGTCCTATTCTGCTTTGTATATGGAAATACTCATTTTCATGTTGTTCATTAAACTCATAATCAAAAAAAAGAAAAGAAAAAACTTCTTAGTTCAAGGCAATTACTAAAATTATATGTGGAGCAATAGACATGACCCTTACCCCCAAGTTCAGAGATTTGGGTTCACAACTTCCTCTTAGGTGTGAGCTGGAGAAAGTCAAGTCCCATTAACCTCACTAAGTCCCAGTTTCTTAATCCCTAGTAGGTAAGTCCTTCTACTAACTACTGCACCAGGTCGTGGTGAGGAAAGAAAGCCCTTTACAAATTGTGAAACACTAGAGGAAGAACTGTGGGAGTAGAAACAGAGAAGAAAACAACTGCTTGATCACATGGCCTGATGGGAATATTATTGGGGATGTAGACACTAAATGATAACTCTAGTGCAACTATCAATAATATGGAATTAGGTCTTGATCAATGATACATGTAAAACCCAGTGGAATTGTGTGTCGGCTAAGGGGGGGTTGGGGAGGGAGTGGGAGAGAGGGAAAGAACATGAAACATGTAACTATGGGAAAATATTCAAAATAAAAATAAAAAATAAATAAAAGATTTAAAAAACAAAAACAAAACAAATTGTGAAACACTCTAGGAATGTGGTTTCATTGGAACCTCCCCTGAGGAAAACATCACCGGCTAACCCAAGCCCGGGAAAATGACTTGATCCTTATTTGGGGTCAAATCAAGAGTTAAAAAGATGATTTTTCTAAAGCAAGGGGGAGGAGAATGTTATTCCATAGTTTACAAAAATATAATGTGTGCTCCAAAGAATGTAGAGGTCTCTTTTACACATACATGTGTATACGCACATGCATTTTATGGAAAATGGAAGTCTAGACCTCTCTATTTACAGGTATAGATAACCATCTATTTGTATATGTATGTGCATATTAGTAACATATACATATACGTTGTAAGATTAAAAATTAATATCCAAATACTTCAAGTATTATAATTTTATAAAGTTTATTTATAACAACTTGAAGCAAAAGGGAATTAGCAACCTCAATAAAGAAAAAGAAAGTTCCCCGAAAATACATGGGGAAGAAGAGAGAGAATGGGTGAGGTTACAGCAAACTTATAAACAACACGTGAGGATGCAAATGTGGATGAAAGAAAAAGGATTCTGGGTAACATAGTTCAGGGGTACAAAATTTCTAACTCCACAACATATATACAATCTGACTCTGTAGTTGCTAAATAAGCATTTTTGAATTGAATCGTGTTGAGTTTTTGAGTTGTAAGTCAATGAAACATCAACAATTGCTATAATAATCATCTGATAATGATATAAGCAGGTAAATATGAATCCCACAAATAATAGAGCTTATGGTATTTGCTGGGAGAAAACTGAGCTAAGGATTTCTTAAATAGACTTTAGCTCTATGAAATGGTGATAAAAAGAGGTGATCCCTTGTTCTCTATTAGTCCTAATGCCTCAATAACAAGACACAGTCTTAAGTGACAGGACAGGGGATTGAGGTTCAAAGTGAAAGTAAAAAAATCATTATAGCTTAATAATCTCTTTATCCATCTATTTTATATACATATAAACACACTCATTTTGTTGTTGTTCAGTTGTGTCCAACTCTTCAGGACTCCATTTGGGGTTTTCATGACAAAGATATCAGAGTGGTTTCCCATTTCCTTCTCCAGCTCATTTGACAGATGAGGATACTGAGGCAAACAGGGTGAAGTGACTTGCCTAGGGTCATACAGTTAGTAAGTGTTGGAGACCAGATTTGAACTCATGAAGATGCATCTTCCTAATTTCAAACCCGGTGCTCTATGCACTGTACCACCTGTTCCAGAAACATATAGACTCACACAAATACTATATGTACACTATGTGTAATCAAGTATATAGTATATGGAGGATATATACATGTCTACTATATGTTTATATGTTATTTCATCCTATTGGAACCTCCCAGTGGGAAATTTCCTCTACCTGTGTAAACAGTATTTATTCTTCAATTAATATTCTTAGAGAGTTGTCCTTGGCACCAAAAGGTACCCAGAATTCCAGAGCCAATTGGTATGTGGCAGAAGTAATTTCACAGGATGGCCCGAACGCTGAGACTAGCTTTCTAACCACTGCACCATGCTTATTTATTAGCTAATTAATAAGGTAATAAAATATCAACTTATCTTTGCAATCACTCCTTAGGGCTAGATGAGGATATTAGAACCAGAAAGAGGAATAGATGGGGGACCAGTGGATACAACATCAGGCTTGGAGTCAGGAGGACCTGGGTTCAAATATGTCCTCAGACACTTCTTAGCTGCGTGACTCTGGGAAAGTCACTTAACCCCAATTAGCTTAACTCTTGGGACTCCTCTGCCTTAAAGTCCTATGGTTCCTAACACAGAAAGTAAAGGGTTTTTTTTTTTTT
>NW_025398243.1:0-1856 GCF_016433145.1 Gracilinanus agilis | reverse complement strand
ATATATATGTATATATATATTTTTATTTTTATTTTGTGAAATGATACCTTTTATAGTTCAGGGAGGGGAGGGAATGGAGGAAGATAACCTGGGAACTTTAATGTAATGGATATATTTTTTCAAAAAAGAAGAAAAAAATGGTTTTAAGAGAGCAATAGATAGACTGTTGGACTTGAAGTCAGAAGGAGCTTGATTCAAATGCTGCCTCACACACTTATTTGCTGCCTGACCCTGGACAAGAAATTGGACATCTATTTGCCTCAGTTTTTTCAACTGTAAAATGAAGATAATGAAAAGATCTTCCTCCAGGTGCTGTTGTCAGAATAAAGTGAGATAATATTTACAAAGTGTTTTTCAAGCCTTAAAACACTAAGTACTAGTTATCAATATTATAGAAATGAAGATATAATACATAAGACATTGGTAGTTATCTTGTTTCTTTTTTTTAAAGGAAGATCCATGATCTAATCACTGGAAAGATGAGTTATGAACATATTTATTTAAGAAACTTATTAAAGTTTTCTGTATTTCTGTGGAATTCTATCATCATTTTTGAATCAAAATGAAGTGTGCTGCTTCTATGATCCGTCTTGGGACTATGGTTCTAAATATTCATCTTCTTAAGAGAGAGAGGGTGAGTTAAAGAAGATTTAATCAAGATTGAAAACTGATGAGGTTTAGTTCCTAGAAGAATGTTTAATTGTCCACTGTCCGCTTCCATGTGAGTCTGCATAAACACTAAGAAATAAACTTCTTTGCAACATCTGTTAGCATCTTCGATATTCACAGACTTTATTTGTATTAATATCTATTTCTTATTAAAACTACATGTCATAGTCAGGATGGTATGGAGCAATGCCCAGAACCACTGAGTCATCAGGCTGACAATCAGAAGCTTGTTCTCAAGTGTTCTGGTACCGACTAACATCTAACAAAGGACCCTGGAGAACCAGGGAGCTCCCTGTGACCCTCAGAGAGTTGCTGCTTCTCTTCTCCTTTGGTGGTGGCAATGCTTAACTCATTAGTCCAAGGGTTTGTGTGGATTTACACAATCAGACTACAGCATAGTGTGCCCTCACTCACTTAGGAAACCATGACCCCCCATCTGGTCCTTGATGCACTTTAATTAATGTATTTCATTTATTTTTTTTTAAACTCTTACCTTCCATCCATCTTGAAGTCAATACTGTGTATTGGCTCCAAGGCAGAAGAGTGGTAAGGGTAGGCAATAGGGGTTAAGGGACTTGCCCAGGGTCACACAGCTGGGAAGTGTCTGAGGCCAGACTTGAACCTAGGACCTCCTGTCTCTAGGCCTGGCTCTCGATCCACTGAGCTACCCAGCTGCCCCCTTAATTAATGTATTTTAAAAGAGCATAGCTACATACAAAGCTTCAATAACAATACCACAAAGGAATATTAAAAAAAAACATAGGCATTAGGGTAGTTAGAACAAGTAACTCTTTTTAGTTCTTGAATCTCCCCCAAGCCAGGTAACCATTCTCATTAGATAGACATATCCCAAATCTAAGAGCTCAGTCTTTTTTTCCAGGCATTCTATCAGAGGCATCCCACCATTCCAAGGATGTTTTATTCATGGCAAAAACTCCCAGAAAGTCAATGCACAGTTAGTTAAGGTGACTTAAGAACTCATTTAACTTAGACTCATCCTTCTCTCTTTCTAAAGTAGAGGTTCTTGACTATGTAAAAGTGAGTCTGTAGATAGATTTCAGGAAGTTTGTGAATTTGAATGAGAAAAAAGTTATATAAAATGTATATGAATTAAACTTCTCAGTCTATCTCTGTATCTCTTTGAATTGTTCTCTCTCTCTCTCTCTCTCTCTCTCTCTCTCTCTCTC
>NW_025398242.1:0-2926 GCF_016433145.1 Gracilinanus agilis | reverse complement strand
AGGAAGAGAGAAGAAAGAAAGAAAGAAAGAAAGAAAGAAAGAAAGAAAGAAAGAAAGAAAGAAAGAAAGAAAGAAAGAAAGAAAGAAAGAAAGAAAGAAAGAAAGAAGGAAGGAAGGAAGGAAGGAAGCATCCTAAGTGTTGCTTTGGCAGACATATAGGCTATAGAGAAAGGGTATGCCAACCATATTAGCACCCTTTTGGACTTCCTTTTTTAAAAAACCAGCCACATGGAAATCTAGGCTGGCAAAGAAAAGAAACTGGATGGATGGATGTAATAAATCAAGGCTCTTTGCTTTACAAAAGGGATCGCAGGATTTTTTCAAACTGTGGTTCCCCCAGGACACTCAGAATGAGATTCAATTCACGAAAATGAAATTTTCACTCAATCTTTCATGAATATGGTATAAGCCAGAGATATATGCAGTGTGGAAAGGATTTCACAGCAGAATGTTTCATTTCCGTAATACAGCACATTGTTTTTACGAACTTTAACAAGTACCAAAGAAGGAAAGAAGGGGCTGATTCAAGAAGGGCTTTTGCTTGGCCTCAGCAAATGAGCTGAGTTTGGTTTTTTTTGTTTGTTTGTTTTGTTTTAAAAACCCTTACCTTCTGTCTTGGAGCCAAGAGTGGTAAGGGTAGGCAATGGGGGTGAAGTGACTTGCCCAGGGTCACACAGCTGGGAAGTGTCTGAGGCCAGATTTGAACCTAGGACCTCCCGTCTCTAGGCCTGGCTCTCAATCAACTGAGCTGAGGTTTTAAAAGAAGGTACAAAAATCTCAAATATTCTATGATTCACTAACTAAATGAACCCTTCTCTATCTAAGAAGCAGATGGCACAAGCATCTATTAGTGCAATGAGGGGTAGGAGGGATACCATTACAAAAAAGTAAAACATAAAAACTAAAAATACTCTATGTAAAAAAAGAGGCACCAAGTGCTGTGAGAGCAAAGAGGGAAAAGGATATCATTCCTGACTGGGAGACATTGGAGAAAGCTTCCTGGAGGTGATGCCCAAACTAAGGTCTTGGAGTGAAGGAAAAAGAAGAATGTAGTGCATCCTCATTATTACGGAAATCCAAAATGCATGTATTCTCTTTGGTGGATCAATGGTATTACTTTGGAGAATAAAGGTAACCTTAAAATAAGAGTCTTGTTCTTCCCACTAGTGAATCACACACAGAATGTCACAGTAGGCAGGTATTTTGGACACAGAGACAAAAAGGAATGCTTCCTTGGAAGAAGGGATTAAAGATGCGGTGCCTTCCCTCTTCTGCAGAAGTGGAGGACCATGGGTGCAGAACGATGCATAAATTCTTGTATTGGTCAGTTTTACAGAATGATTTTTATTTTTAAAAATTCTTAATAGGTCTCTGGGTGGTAGAAGGGAGGGAGGCTGTATCTGAAACTCAAGGAGATGATACCCTCTCCCCAAATAAAAAGAATCCTTTCTACAGTATACCTGACAACTGGTCAACCAGCCTTTGCTTAAATTGCCCCTTAGGGGGGATTTCTGAGGCAGTTCACTCCATTTTGGGACAGTATAATTGAAAGGGGGGTTTTCCTTACTTTGAACTGAAATTAAAAGCATGATGTAGAGGGCACTGGAGTTAAGAGTCAGGAAGACTGGGATTCAAATCCTACCTTAGACACTTACTAGTTAAGTATGACCCTGAGTGAGTCAGTGAATTGACCTGGGCCTCAGTTAATCAGTTTGTAAACTCAGTAAAATGAGGGGGCTTGGACTTAATGTCCCATAAAGTACCTTTAAGTTCTAAATCTGATTTTACAAATCTGCTTCAGTGACCCCCCCCCTTTTTTTTTACACCCTTATCTTAGAATTACCTTAGAATCAGTACTGTGTATTGGTTCCAAGGCAGAAGAGTAGTAAGGGCTAGGCAATGGGGGTTAAGTGACTTGTCCAGGGTCACACAGTTAAGGAAGTGTCTGAGGACAGATTTGAACCTAGGACCTCCCCTCTGTAGTCCTGGCTCTCAATCCACCAAGCCACCCAGCTGCCCCCTTCAGTGAAATTTCTTAAAGCATTTATATAGTGCCTACTATGTGCCACATACTGTGCTAGGTATTTTTTACAAATATCCTACCCTTTACCCCACCCCGAAAAGAAGCAAAATAAAACTACATTGAATACTTAATGTCATCAAGAATCCAAGGTTTTTTGTGTCCTCAAGGCCGTGACTCTGAGAGATAAATACCTAACTATCCTCCAAGGGGGTGCGTGACCCCAAATAGTCTCAAAGAGATGATCATTACCTCTGGTGCAGCATTTGGAATGAGGTGGTGCAGCTCCATCCGTGTTACCACTCCCTTCCTTGGCTCCGTCCCACCAGGGGGAAGCAGAGGAGATTCCTCCAGCAGCCTCTCACCATCTTCTTCCTGATCCTGAGCAGGGCTCACCACCGTCTCCACCACCACTTGGAATTGGTTCAGGCGGTGTCTTAACACTGACTGCAGAGAAAGTCAGAGAGTATGCCTGAGCCAGATCCTGAATTAGGGGGTCTTCAAAGAAGCCCCGACAAGAGTAGCTACATAGATACTTCCTAGCTTTGTGACCCTGGCCAAGTCACTTAAATATCTGCCTGGCCCTTAACTGTTCTTCTGCCTGAGAGAGAGAGAGAGAGAGAGAGAGAGAGAGAGAGAGAGAGACAGACAGACAGACAGACAGACAGACAGACAGACAGACAGAGAGAGACAGACAGACAGACACAGACAGACAGACACAGACAGAGAGAGACAGAGAGATAGAGAGAGACAGAGAGAGAGAGACAGAGAGAGAGAGAGAGAGGCAGAGAGAGAGAGACAGAGAGAGAGAGAGAGACAGAGAGAGAGATAGACAGAGAGAGAGACAGACAGACAGACGGAGACAGACAGAGACAGAGACAGAGACAGAGACAGAGACAGAGAGAG
>NW_025398241.1:0-2306 GCF_016433145.1 Gracilinanus agilis | reverse complement strand
AGAGAGAGAGAGAGAGAGAGAGAGAGAGGGAGAGAGAGAGAGGGAGAGAGAGAGGGAGAGAAGAGAGAGGGAGAGAGAGAAAGATTGAGAGAAGGATTTTTGTGGACCCCAGGTTAAAAACTCTTAGACTAGAAGGTCTATACTGAATTCCTTCCTGAGTACCTATGTATGTGCTAGAACCCAGTGGGGGAAACAAAAAGAGCTCTCGGGGACTGTATCTTCATCTTCCTCTTTCCCCCAGTGTCCAGCACCAAGCCCTGCCAAGAGTAGGTGCACACTGCTTTTCTGAGCTGACATGGAGAGGAGTTACTGTAGGGAGATAATGGGCAGAGGCAGCAATGCCTTGTTCTTCTTTGGCCGAAGCCAGGAGTATGTGGAAGGGAATGATATCAGGTCAACTGGAAAGATAAACCAAACTGTGACAGTCTTCAAAGGCCAGGTTCAGGACTTGGACCTTGACATTGCCATCCCTAGGAAGCTTCTGGCAGATTGTGAGCTTAGGTATAATGTAGGCAGAGCAGTAGGATCCAGGGCAAAGAAGGTGAAACCCTTTGTGTTTCTGCTACTGATGCTTCTGCCATCTTGGGCAAGAGTCTCCCCCTTCCTAGACTTTGGGTTCCTCTTCTGCAGAATGAGGGGATTGGATGGCCATAGGCTAATAGGATTCTGGTTTTAACAGTGAAAGGGATTTTAGAGACTATTACGTCCAACCACATGAAGAAATTGAGGCAGACTTGCTCATAGTAGTTACATAGCTGTTAATTTGAAGCCAGGTCCTCTCTCCTCCAATCCTACCCACTAGAAGAGGAGATGGATTCTAAAGACCCAGTTAGCTTTGCCTTCCTTTAAAGCCCAAGCTCAATGCCATCTCCTTCAAGGAGCCTTCCAGGATATCCTGTTGGTCACGATTAGCCCCCTCAGAATTCTGCTGGTCGGTTGTGGGCTCTTCTCCTCTCTTACTCACTTGTTATGTAATACTATATATTACAGTCATCTGGGGTTGTGCCATCTCTCTTCTGGGCAGTCCTCTGTACCCAGTAGGTTCTGAGAACTGGGTGAGGTCTTGGTGACTCTGTGAGAAACAGGGAAGTATCCCCTCCCCAACAGGTGTGGGAAAGCAAGAGATTTGGGAAATTCCAAGTAGACCCAGATTGCATTGCTGTGGCACAGATGGCTCATCTCTGGACTTCCTTTCCTTCCAGAAGGAGGCCTGAGAGCATTGGGCCAGGTTTGGTTCTCCAGGTCCCTCCCTCCTAGATTCATTTTCCAAGGAGCTACAATTACAATGGATTAAATTCCCTCCTCTCCTGCCCGGCACAGATGTTCACTGGCAACAACAATGGGGGGGCCAGTGGCTGCCCTGCTGTGCCATGCTGGATATTATAGGGACATTGCCAGCCAGATAAGGGGGATGGGGAGGGAACATGGGCATTGAGTGTCCACCCAGACCTGGAATGCCTTGGCTTTCATCCATTCCTGGTGATACTGAAGCAATGGGTCTGCCTCCTTATGGGAATTGCCCAGATCTCTTGCTTTCCCACATATGGAAAAACAGGATCTTTTTTCTCACAGGAGCTTCCCATGAAAGTCCCTCCCAACTCTGCCATCGTATACTCTGGGTTCTAAGCATCCTTTGGACTCTAGCAAGCTGTGATTCTAGGTCATTTAAGCTCCTTAAAACTCAATTTCTTTTCTTTTCAAATGTATATAATTCCCACCCACTTCACCTGTCCTACCCTCCCAGGGGTCTTGTGAGGACCACCAGAGCTCAAAGATGTGGGAGTCCTGCATCATTCTCACTTGGCTCACCCAATGGTTCTTTATGCATATTAGGTCTAGGGCTGGGAAATCTAGTTTCTCTATGGTCTCATTGACTATCTGCAAATCTCTGGTCAGAGGAGGAATTTACAGGAGGCAAAAAAGGATTTGTTCCAAGGGGTTCACGGGTGGGGATGGGGGAGCTGAAGGGGGTATGCTGTACCTAATGCCCCAAAATGTTCATGTGGGCTAATGGGAGGGGTGGAGTGCTGCACTTCATGCCCACCGATGCCCCTTAATCTCATATTTGCTTCCTCAATGGCCTGTGCAGGAAGGTTCCTGATGACAACCCAGGGTCCAAGCACTGGAGTTCTCTCCTACTTGTCCTCTTTACCTCAACTCTCCTAATTCTTCTCTGGAGAATGCCCCTCTGCTGTATATTTTCCCCTTGAGTCACCTGCCCTCTGGCTTCCCTGCTGCCAGTGCGTTCTCCCTCTCTCTCTCTCTCCCTCTCTCTCTCTCTCCCTCTCTCTCTCTCTCTCTCTCTC
>NW_025398240.1:0-7112 GCF_016433145.1 Gracilinanus agilis | reverse complement strand
GAGAGAGAGAGAGAGAGAGAGAGAGAGAGAGAGAGAGAGAGAAAGAAAGAAATTATGGTTTTCTCTAGTACAGGATGGAGAGGGAGGGAAAAAACTCAGAATTTAAAATTAACGAAAAATTTAATTAAAATTTTAAAATATTATGATGACCAACCATGAAAAGATTTAGCTACTCTGATCAATCCAATGATCCACAACAATTCTAATGGACTCAAGATGAGAAATGCTGTCCACCTCCAGATAAAGGACCAATGGAAACTGAATACAGGAATGAGTAACAACTAGACAAAGGGGATTTAAAAGTGGGGGACAGCTATTCTCCAAATTCTACAGTCCTTTTCCATCTCAGCAACTTTGTACAAGTTGCCCTAAGCCTAAAATGTATCTCCTCCTCACTTCTACATTTTAGCAATATCTAGTTTCTTTCTTTATTTTTAAAAGTCTTACCTTCTATCTTGGAATCAATACTAATTATCAATTCCGTGGCTAGGCAATTGGAGTTAAGTGACTTGTCCAGAGTCACATTTGAACCCAGATCCTGCAGACTCCAGGCCTGGCTCTTTATCCACTGAGCCTCCTAGCTGTCCCCTAATTTCTTTCAAGGTTCACTTCATGTGCTGCTAATGGAGAAAGGACTTTTTTGATGTTAACACTATTTAGTTTTTCAAATTACTTTTATAGCACTAAGGTCTTAGGTTTAGAGGTCATCTACTTCAACTCATACCTAAAAAAGAACTCCCTGAACATCACATCTAATAGATGGTCATTTAGCCTTTACTTGAAGACCTCTGGTGAATGAGGAAGAAATCTACTATCTCCTGAAGAAAAACATTCCGCTTTTAGATAACTCTTAAGACTAAATTCTAACAGGGTCAGTCAATCCCTTTCTGTCTGTGTATCTCTGTCTCTGTCTCTCCTCTCCCTCTCCCCCCCTCACTAAGTATTCTTTTCTCAGGGCCAAACATACCCAGATACTTTAACTTCAATTCGTAAGTTATCCTCCTCCATTTCATCATCAATCAGGGTGTCAAGGGTTAACAGGTAAAGAGACAAAAATGATAGGATGTGGGAAGAGAAGTTCTTCCAAGGGACAAGTTCGCTGTCTAAGGAGAAATATCATAAGAACAAATTTAGAGCTAGAAGGAACTACAAAGGCCATCTACCCTAACTCCTAATTTTACAAATGAAGAAACTGCAAATAAGTCAAAGGACCCCTTTCTCAACCATCTAAAGCTCAGACAGACTGCTCCTGGTAAAAGCAATCTTCCTATCCAATAATAATGTCAATCAATGTTAGTAACCTCTGGGGGGTGAGAGTCAAACCCTCATCAGAGGAAACAATTTCCCCAGCTCTCAATTCATGAAATCAATGGACCAGAGTGTAATCTGAAGTTTAAAGAGAACCTTGAAGATGGACTGGACATAATGGCAATCATGATGCTACATGTCATGTTGTTTACTCATTATCCCTGGTGTTAATTCCAAGAACCACCTGTTTTAAGGGGACAGTAAATCTTAGGAGTGCAGCATATCTAAACTAAGGTGTGCTGCATGGCAACTGCAAGGATAGAAAACATTTAGCAGCCCAATGGCAGTAATAAGCACAAAGGACTCCTGGATGAAGCTCTGAGCCATGCCTACACATACTGCCAACAATCTGGGGGATATAAATATGTACTAATTATTGAAGAGAGAATGCTGCATGCGTGGAGTCTGAAGGGCAACTGTGAAATCAGGAACTATCCTGTCTGTATGCAGTGGAAGGAGAACAAAAGAGAGTAGAAGGATGAGTATTTTGGCAGTCATATTTATTCCTCTCTAGTAAAACAAATTCCTTAAAATCAAGGAATATTTTTATTTTCTTTAGCTTTATCTTTATTTTATTTTAATAACAAATTTACACATAAGTTTTCCAAATTTATGTTTCATGTTGTCTCCCTCCCTTTTCCCCTCCTCCCTCCCAGAGCTAACAAGCAATTCAAGTCTGGGTTATACATGTATTATCACACAAAACACATTTCCATATTATCCATTTTTGTAAGTAAATAATCTTATAAAACCAGAACCCTGAAACATAAACCCAAATAAACAAGTGATGACTCATATGTTTTCATCTACATTTCTACTCCAATAATTCTTCTTCTGGAGGTGAATAGTATTTTTTATCATAAGTCCCTCAGAATTGTTCTGGATCATTGTATTGTTGTTAGTACCCAAGACTATCACAGTTGATCATTCCACACTATTGCAGTTACTATGTATAATGATCTCCTGGTTCTTCTTATTTCACTCTGCATCAGTTCATTTAGGTCTTTCCAGTTCTTTCTGAAATAAACCTGTTCATCATTCCTTATAGCACAATAGTATTCCATCAGCATCATATACCACAATTTGTTCAGTCATTCCCCAATTAAATGATATCCCTTTAATTTCTAATTCTTTGCCACCACAAAAAGCGCAGCTGTAAATATTTTTGTACAAACCAGTCCTTTCCCATTTTGTTTTGTTTTTTATCTCCTTGGAATACAGATGAGAAGAGGAACAGAAACTAGCAATGAGTATAGTCAGAAAGCAAAATTAGTATTTTGTCTCTTGCTTTTTCATTTGTATCCCCTGTACTGATGAGTGCTTTCTTTAACCATAGTAAGCTCTTAATAAATTCTTTTCTATTTAAAAAAAAAAAGAACTTCCCTGCATAGAGACCTTAAAAACTGAGAAAAGCCTGGGGGGAACTATAGAAAGTAATCTCATTCTGGCCCTTAAACTGACTGAAGAAAATACTTTAACAAAACCCCAGCCCCAAGTAAAAGAAGTCACTGCATGTATAATGACCGGCATTGCTCTGATCAACTTGGAAAGAGAATATGTGTTTGGCAAATAAACTAGGTATTGCAGACATCAAAATGTCACCAACTCTAACAAAGAACAAAGGATTCAACTACTCCCTCCCTGCCTAGAAACCTCAGGACCATTCAGAGGGAAGATGAAGAGGATAGTGTTTTAGAGTGTTTAGAATTAAAGCTGGGGAATGAATCAACAATTTCTCTAATTCTCTGCAAAAAAAAAAAGTGTATGTGATTATTATTATTTAGCATGCCTAAAGCTTTTTGTGGTTTTTAAAGGTTTCAGTATTGTTGGCAGTACCTCTGAGGAATCCATTATCACTTAAAGATTAGGGAAGAAGGGAAGAGAAAAAGTGGGTTTTGCTTTGTCACTGAAGTAGATTTACCACAAAATTCCTTCTCTGATACCTCTCTCTAACGTTAACATGAACATGGGCTCCTGAAGGCCAGGAGAGTAGATCACAAGCTCTGGCAGGGGTTATCAAAAACATCAAGTTGAATCCTGGCTTCTATCCCAGAACCATAGGAGTTCAGTGCTGAAGGCTTATTACCACCAGTAGCCTGAACTTGTGGTAATGAATTATTTGACTGGGACAACCCAATAAACAAATAAAAAATATTAATGGGCCTGATTCCTATGCATGCTGCTTCTGCAAAAATAATAGCAATGTTGGGGGCAGCTGGATAGCTCAGTGGATTGAGAGCCAGGCCTTAGAGACAGGAGGTCCTAGGTTCAAACCCGGCCTCAGCCACTTCCCAGCTGTGTGACCCTGGGCAAGTTACTTGACCCCCTGGCCTACCCTTACCACTCTTCCACCTATAAGTCAATACACAGAAGTTAAGGGTTTAAAATAAAAAATAATAATAATAATAATAGCAATGTTGCAAGTCAGGACAGAGCATGCCAAGATTCTTACAGTTTTTAGAAAACCTCCAAAAGTCATTTAACTATTGCTATTCCAAATGCGAGGTATATGCCTCAGGAATCAAAACACTCCTGGGGGCCTAGAGGAAGACATAGTCCTACTCTAGTGTGTTGGGGAGATCCCTGTAGATTAGTAATGGAATTTACGGAAGAACATATACAAGAAATTCTTAAGATGAAGAGGCTAAAAATGGAATTGCACAATTAAAGGGAGTTCTCACATTGATGAGATTATAGATCCACTGAATTATTCTTTGAATGGATCCATGAATTCTTAAATGTGGGCAGTAACTACACTGGTTAGGACTGTATTCCTCATTAAATGAATTTTTTATCAATGCCCTTTCCATAAATTCTCCATAAAGAATCCATTCAACATACTAGAAGCCTTTCTGTGGTTAATATACTAGAAGCCTTTCTCTGGTTCTTCTAGAATCTTGGGGGTTATCAATTATGCTTTACTCTGATCACATTACTGGCCCTCCTCCTTTTCCAGATATACATATCCTTGATTATATATTTATCCACTTCTGGTGCATAAAGCATCATTGATAATATGCAAGAAGCTAATTGCAACTGTGACACATTCAATCACAATAGCATTAATTCAGTGAACATCTATTAAGTTCCTACTAGGAGCAAGGCACTGTGCTGAGTGCTGGGGGTGCAGGACAGAAAGGAAACAATCCATTAGGATCAAGCAGCTTGAGTTCAAATGGGGAAATTGTGGCATGGGCATGACTCTGCATTCCCTAAGATATTTGCTATGAAGAAAATGCTTTGTCAGTCTTAAAAGACAGGAAATCTCATTCCCCAGTAAGTTGGCCACTAGGTGAATTCTACTATGGCAAGCCACAGAACCAAGGAAAATTAAAGATAGCCCTGGGTCATGTGCAGTCTCCTATTTCTGCAGCTATGGTGACAGAATGGCAGAAGAGACAGCAGAGTAAGTTAGGATTCACACACAGTATATAAATAGTAACTCAAGGAGATCCTCTAAATGGGAGATCTTTTCCCAGTGACCAAAATATTAACACTGGAAGTATTGAACTACATCAGTACTGGCATACTTATAAGGTGCAACTAACTTGAACAATGGGTCACAAGTAGGTTCTCCTTGTTGTTGCAAATAAGGGAGTCAGTGGAACTGGCTTTTATTGTGAACCAAAAGGCATTAAGAAATGTCCCTAAAATATTATTGGGGATGTAGACACTAAACAATAACTCTAGTCCAATTATCAATAATATGGAATTAGGTCTTGATCAATGATACATGTAAAACCCAGTGGAATTGTGTGTCAACTAAGGGGGTTAGAGGGGTTTGGGAGAGAGGGAAAGAACATGAAATATGTAACTATGGGAAAATATTCAAAAGAAAATTAAAAAAAAAAAAAAAAGGAAATGTCCCTAAAAAATGAGCATTTTGGCTAAATTTTACACCAGCCTCAAATTAACTTTTTTTTAAAACTCTTACCTTCTGTGTTAGATAGAGATACAAGTATGTACTTCAAAGGCACAAAAGCAGTAAGGGGTAGGCAACTGAGATGAAGTAACTTGCCCAAGTTACGTGGCTGGGAACTGTTTGAGACCAAGTTTGAACCAAAGACCTCTAGTCTTCAGACTTGACTCTATCCACTGAGCACCAAGCTGCCCCACAAGTTAACTTCTGACTTTTACCTTTACATCCAAATAATAAGTTTTTTGACCTTTCCTTTTTGTCATATACACTTGTTGGCCTCTTTCCAGATATTTTTGTCCCAAATAATTATATACTAATAATAATATTTATTATTATATACTACATATGCTACTGTTTTCTTAGATAAAAGATAGAACAAATGCACAAAGTTAAGAGTTCTTATTTAGCCCCGGAGGTCATTTGCTCCAACATTTACAGGGAACTGTGGGTGATCTCTAACAAATACCACACAAGTCAGCACATTTATAAAATCCCTCCTGTGATGACCGTTCTATTTATTTCAACCAGATTGTTGTTCTTAAGGGCTGCTGGTCAGCACATAAAAGAACTATTTATTCAATCAGGCTAATCATTAGTCAGTTGCTGAAGTTTAGCCATAATAACACAACACTTCAGAAAAACCATATATAAGCAGTATGAAATCCTAAGTTTTAATAAGTTTGGTGGCAATGCTCCTTTAGAGGGAATCTGAACTCCTTAAATTTAAATTCTCTTCAGTGAAGTATACTTATACAGTTATACTTCCACACATGGAATAAATATACTCATAATGTTAGCTCCAAGGAAAATTTCCACATAACAAACTCTATTTTCCATTGAACTCCCTTATAAAACTAGGACTACATTCCAATTAAGGGAATACAACTGAAAGATGTAGGAGGTAGTCAGAAGGAAATAACTGCAAAGGATCAGTTTGTTTGCTTTTACTACTCCAAGAAAGGTAGCAACTGTAAGAAAACAGCCCACAAGCAACCACCCTCCCTGGCTTGCTGCAGAGAAGCTTCAAGAGTTAAACAGATTAGTCCCTGGGCAAGAAGTAGAAAAGACAATTAAATAACAAAGCCCTCTCCCAGTTAACATGAGCAGAATTTTCTTATTTTACCATTCATAAAAAGTTAAAAGATAGGGCATTAGAAAGCATCAACTCCAAGGCCTTCTTTTACAAAAGGAAGCAGAGGCCCTAAGAAGGGAATAACACTAAAACTGCTTTCTCCAAAATATCAGTAGTCTTTTAGTTGTCAAACCCAATAGCTCTTTCTAATTATTCATTCTCCTTGGTCTCTCTTTGGCACTGTTGATCATTCCCTGTTCCTTGATACTCTCTTCTCTTTAGGTTTTCAGGGCACCATTCTCTCCTGGTTTTCCTCCTGTCTCTTTTGCTACATCTTTCTCCAGATCACACTCTCTAAGCAAAACTGTCCCTCAGGGTTCTGTCCTAGATCTTCTCTTCTCCCTCTATTTCACTTGGTGATCCCATCAGCTCCTGTGGATTTCAATGTCATCTCTATGCTGATGATTCTCAAATCTATTTATTCTGCCTCCTCTCTGCTCACCTCCAATCTTTCATCTCTAAATGCCTTTCAGACATCTCCAACTGGATATCCAGTAGACATCATAAAATCACTATATCCAAAACAAAACTCATTATCTTTCCCTCAAAATTCTCCCCCTCCCCACCACCCTCTACTGTAGAAGACACTACCATATTCCCGTTTCCTCAGGAGTCATTCTGGAATCTTTATGGCTTCCGTTAAGTCCCAAATAAAATCCCACCTTCTACAGGAAGCCTTCTCTAGCTTAATTCTAATGCCTTCTCTCCATTAATTATTTCCTATTATATATATATATATGTACATATATATAT
>NW_025398239.1:0-8465 GCF_016433145.1 Gracilinanus agilis | reverse complement strand
GGGGGGGAGAGAGAGAGAGAGACAGACAGACAGACAGACAGACAGACAGAGAGAATGAAAATATCTTACTAATACGTTAGGCCCTTTGAATCGGAAAGTTCACTACTATCCCAAAGAGGTCACTTATGGCAAAAAGAAACTGAAACGTGCAAAGATGTTCCTAGCAGCATTGTGGGTGAGAAAAATCTGAAAACAAATGATGTGCTCAAGGCCTGAGAAATGGCTGCCCAAATTGAGGTTTGTAAAGGGAATGAAAAATCATTGTGCTACAAGGAATGACACGTCCAAGAATTCAGAGGAACACAGGAAGACTTGTACTGAGTGACCACTGGGGCAAGACAGAGGAGCTGAAGAATAGTAAAACCATCAACAGCAATGGAAAAAGTCAGCACGGAGAGGCCGTGAACCCATCCAGATATAATGGAAGATGGTAGAATGGATCCCATTGTGAGAGCTTCCGGACACCCGGCTCTTTTCTATTGAAAGTCCAGAAACTAACTTTTTTTCCGGTTTCCTTCATTCTTTCCAAGCAAACAACCAACCCACCAACTTTCACTCATTCCTGGACCCTGCCATCCTATGTTTATTCTCTCTTTTATAGTCAAAGTGGGCATAGCTGCCTAAACGGCACTCATGTGGATAAATCAATTGGGCCTGGAGTCAGGAAGAGCTGAATTCAAATCCAGCCTTCGTGTGTAATTGGAGCAAACCACAACTATAGAAGTTTCTTCAACCATAAAATGAGGATGTTAATTGCACCTACCTGCCAGAGTTGTGCAAATCAAAAAATATTTCTAAAGCACTTAGCCCAGTGCCTGGCACATAGTAAGTGCTTAATATATGCTTTTAGAAGACTCTTACCTTACTTCTTAGAATCAATACTAAGTATCAGTTCCAAGACAGAAGAGCAGTAAGGGCTAGGCAGTAAGGGGTAAGTGACTGGGCCAGGGTCACACAGCTAGGAAGTGCCTGAGGCTACATTTGAACCTGGGACCTTCCATCTCTTCCTGGCCTTGGGTCTAATTGCCCATAGCTAACAGTTGGCCAGTACTTGGTGATGGTGTTAGTGAGAAATCAGGGCTCCTACTCCCCGCAGTGCTTGCTCCTCTTAATGAAGTCTGCAGGGCCTGGGATATTTTCATTTATCTTTTCTTGGGCTTCCATGCCATTCCACGCCCCTGTCCAAAGCGGTCTGGTGTACCCCCTCCCAACCTGATCTCTGGCTGCCCCTAAAAATGGGTTTCTTGAGGAGAGCCCACACCATCTTGCCAGCCCCAGTGACCTGAACATATCCTCCCACCATGCTGCTATCCACTTCCCCTGGCGTGCCCCATTGGGCCCAGGCAGCATGCCTTCCCTGGCCAGCTCTCCTCAATTAGAATAGAAGCTCCTTGAGGCCCCACAGCACATAATCAGCACTTTTTCAGGCAATCATTCCTTCCTACCTCGGTGACCAATCCTCCCTTTCCTTCCCAGGCTGATCAGTCCTTTTGGCCTTTCTGGCCACACTCTTTGGGGATTTCCTGGACTTCTCCACCATGTCCCCGCCTCGCCCCTCCCTTTTCATCTTTCATTTGGGTGTCTGTCTTCCCCCATTAGATTGTAAACGCCTTGAGGGGAGGACTATGTTTCTTTTTCCTATTTCCCTCCCCAGTGCTTAACACAATGCCTGGCATATAATGGGCACTTAATAAATGTTTGCTGACCATTGACTATCCAGCCTTTCACCCCCAAACAGGAGGAATTCCTCAGTCCCAGCACAACTCTGGTTTGGGCTCTCTGCTCTTCTTTTCTTTGCACCAAGCTGATCTTCATCTCTGGGCTTGGATGGGGAGAAATGCAGCTTTAGGTTGGCTAACCTCTAACTGGAACTCAGCACTTCCTTCAGTTATTAAAAAGCATTATTCTTTTGTTTAAAACCCTAACTCTAGTTCTTTTCTTAAATAATAATTCGCTGGTATTTCTGGCACCAGTAGAAGGGCAAGGACCAGGCAGAAGAGATTAAGTGACTTGCCCAGGGTCACACAGCTGGGAAGTGTCTGAGGCCGGATTTGAACCTAGGACCTCCCGTCTCTAGGCCTGGCTCTCAATCCATTGAGCTACCCAGCTGCTCCCAAAATGGAAATTTCTTAAGGGCAAAGGTTGGCTTTATATATGGCACCATGACTAGACCAGTATGCCACTTGGAGTAAGCAGTTAATAGCTGAACTATTCTTTGGGTCCAGTAGCAAGTTCTAAATATCTAATTATACTGTTATTTAGTTCAGGTTACTCTGTATGCTCTCACACTCATGCGCTCTCACTCTCTCTCTCTTTCTTTTTCTCTCCTCTCTCTCTTTCTCTGTCTCTCTCTCCTCCTCTTCCTCTCTGACTCTCTCTGTCTCTCTCCTTATCTTCTGTCCTTAGTATCAATTTTAAAGCAAAATAATGGTAAGGGGTAGGCAATGTGGGTTATGTGACTTGCCCAGGGTCACCCAGCTACAAAGTGACTAAGGCCACATTTGAAGCCAGCTCCTTCTGACTTCAGGCCTGGCTCTCTATCCACTGTGCTACCTAGCTGACCCTCTTCCTTACACTTTCCACAAGAATAGCAGAGAACGTCTTGTTACGTGCTTTGCCATAATTTCGGTCAAGAAGAGCACTCCTCTGATCCCCCAGTTTAAGCAATCCCATCGACAAAAAACGAAAAGAAAATCTGCTCAGCTCCTAATGAAGACAGGCTGGCTTTTCCAATCCCTACTGCCTTTCCCAAATGTTCATTAACCCTCTCTTTAATAGGGTATTGGAGAATTCTGCCAAGAATCAAAGTGAAACTCACCAAGCTATAGTTTACTAACTCTACTCTTTTCCCTTTTTGTGAAAATGAGGCTATTTCCCTTTCTCTAGTCCTACAAGTCTCTCTCTCTCTCTCTACATCCTGAAAGAGTTGACAGAGTATATATTTTCGCTCTACCGAAAGTTCACTGCCAGAGGGGAAAGGGGGTATTCCACCTGCCAGTTCTTTCCCAATTCAAAGAAATAATTCATTTAGGCCCAGTGACTTGAATTCATCAAGGTCAGCTAGGAGCTCTCCACCTGCTCTAAGGTACCAACTTCCTATTAACCATCTTTGTTTGGCCCTTTTGGAGGCAAAGGTTACTCTTCTTAGAGAAAAACCGAAGCAAATTAGGAGTTGAGTAGTTCTGCCTTCTCCCCATTACAGGTTTCCATTATTCCACTGGTTCCACAGCAGTCCTCTCCATTCTGGAAGTCCTCTCTTTTACCCAGTAGAGTTAAAAACCAATTTGCCACCAAGAAGCCCTTCTTGTTCTTAGCTTTCCTCATCAGTCAGCCTAGGCATATTGTGAGCCTTAGCGCTCGAGAGGGTGTTTGTTCTTGAAGGACCACACCACGCTTTAGTAGTCATCCTCTTTTACTTGCCCTGGCTCCCATCTTTTTAAAACACGGTGCCATTGAAGTCTCTGCTTGGAATCCAACAAGATGCAAGAAGAAAGCCTGCAAGGGGGAGGGTAGACACAGCAGCCTGGCCCTTTACTACATACACTAAGGTGTAAAGACTTCTGTATAATGACAGCTTTTTTTAAAAAAAAATTTTTCAGGAAAGCTATCACACATTCATAACACTAATTGATTTTCATAGCGAAGTGCACAGATGAGGTCTCTTTGGGAACTGCCTGCTACATTGGGGCTGGAGAGTTTCACTGGTGTGCCTTGGCTCCTTCATAAAAAATTTAATTAGCAGGGTCTCCGAGAATGAAAGCACGGTGAGGTCCCCAGCTATTGTGTGACGCCCCTCACTCTGATACACCGTGACAAATTAAACTGAGGCAAATTATGCCTGTCACACTGTGGGCACCAAAGGGATGCCAACCAAGAAGGGCGGGAGGAGGCTGTAAGAGGCATTAGCAGGGAGGCCAGAGAAAAAAGTCCAAGCCAGAGGGCTTCCCAAATATGAGGGAGACAAAGCGGGCCGCTTGCCCCCCCCCCCCTTTCTGCCAACCTGGATCACTCTATTGGAGGGAAGGGAAGAAAGGAGAGGCCGGTTACTGAACCGCCACCCTTTCATTGGCTCTGGGGGGGAAAATCTTTCTTGTGATACTTTAGTGATCCCATCAAAGTGGGTGGACTTCTTCCACTGGCACAATTGCAAACCAGCCCATACTGTGCCCAGGCTGTGCAATTCTTTTTGGCCACGCCCCCCTGCAAATCATCAGAGTGCTTGGCAAAAAGCATCATCCGTTATTAGAAGTTCCTAGACTCTCTGGCTGTGATCGGTCGACCTACGTGACCAGTACACTTGACCTATCACATGGGCCTTTCCTCTTACCGTGCCCTCTGCCTGGCGGGCACTCTCCATCCCTTGGAATCCCTGGTTTCCTTCACTGCTCAGATCAAGCACCTCCCTCCTTCTTCAGGCAGCACTTCCCAGTCCTCCTCAAAGGCTAATGGGCCTCCTCCCCACCCCCCCACACCATGGGTTCATTTGGTACTCATTTGGCAGCTATTTAGCTACGTGGGTGACATCTCCTTCATAAGTAAGGCAGCTTCTTGGGGGCTGTGTCCCAGGACCTCTGTAGCACAGTGCTTGGCACACCGTAGGCACGTTGCAAAATGCTTGAGGATTGACTAATCGATCTAAATACCGAGTAAGTGGGGCAGATCTTACGTCCTGCTAGGGCCCCTAGGAGAGGGAGGACTTGTGGGAGGGGTACCAGAGTTTAAAAGGAAAAAAAGCATCACAGGAGAGGGAACGGAGGCAATCGGCCTAGCCAGGTCATTTTCAGGGCCCGTGGCTCAGAAAAAGCAAAGAAACTTGGAGGAAAGAGACTAATGTAAAGCTGGTTCAAGTCTGTGGACTTTACTTGCAGAATCAGAGAGCTGCAAGGGACTCCAAAGTCGATGTAGCTGACTTGCAGTGAGGCGGTGCAGTAGATGGAGCGCTGGGCCTGGAATCAGGAAGACCCGAGTTCAAATCTGACCTCAGACACTTATAGTTATGTGACCTTGGGTAAGTCATTTCACCCTGCTTGCCTCAGTTTCCTCATCTGTAGAATGAGCCGGGAGAAAGAAACGGCAAACCACTCCAGTGTCTTTGCCAAGAAAACTCCAAATGGGGTCACAGAGTCAGCCCCAACTGAATAACCACAAAACTGTGTGGCTAGTAAGAATGAGGTCCAGAGAGGAAAATGAATTTACTTGCAGGCAAGTGAGCTCTCGAGATGTGAGAGGGAGCATTTGTGTCACCCTTGAGGTAGGAACTATTTGATGTCCAAGGGCCACAGGAGGAAGGGAAGATATAAACTACATGTACGTCTTGAACTATGCATAATATCTAGCACTTGAGGGTTTGCAAAATGCTTTACGCATCAGTTATCTGAGTGATCTGAATTCTGGGAAAAATCACAACCACCCAGATTTCTACGGCACTTTCCAAAGTTCTCTCCTCACAACAGCTCTGCGGTCATGGCGTTGCTCAGACGAGGAAGCTGAGGAGCTGAAAGTTTACAGAGCTCGCTCACGGTCACAAGCACCCTGACTCCACTCCTAGGTCGCAGGGCCTCTCCTCAGCGAGCTTTAGCCAGCCCCGTGGCTAAAAGCTCACCCTCCCCTGCCATCGATGTGGGCTGTGCTGAGAGCATTAAATGCCCAGGAAAAATAAACAAGTAGCCATATACTGTTCGCCCCATTTCAAAGGAGCTTCCTCGTTCAAAAATGGGGGTCATACTTGCCCTGTTCAAGGAAGGAGCTTTTCCAATCACATATTACATTCTTTTTTTTTAAACTCTTTACCTTCTGTCTTAGAATCAATACTAAGTTTTGGTTGCAAGGCAGAAGAGTGGTAAGGGCTAGGCAGTGGGGGCTAAGTGACTTGCCCAGGGTCACACAGCTGGGAAGTGTCTGAGGCCAGATTTGAACCCAG
Organism: Gracilinanus agilis; assembly: GCF_016433145.1. Lineage (NCBI taxonomy): Eukaryota > Metazoa > Chordata > Mammalia > Didelphimorphia > Didelphidae > Gracilinanus > Gracilinanus agilis. Next base: position 2,545 of record NW_025398239.1, on the reverse strand, counting down.
GCCCTCTCATCTCCAGGTCTCTCTATCCACTGAGCCACTTAGCTGCCCTACAGATTACATTGTGACACCCCAAAGGGATAATCATTTGTAAGCAGTCTAATCAACTGGACCCACATTAATGATTTTTAAGTGTTCTGTTTGGAAACAGCCGTAAGATCAGAACACATCCGACTCGTAAGAGATCTCAACATCCACTTTTCTCCTTGTCTAGTACATCATCACGCCGTGGTCTCGAAGGCCCTACCAGTGAAGCGTAGGTGCTCGAATACAGGTCTCAAGTGTGCCATCAGAGAGCCCCATTCAATTCAGAGGCCGATCACCAGAAAACCAGTTGGGTTTTTTTTTCCTTTGGCCACAGTAACTTATGACACTGGCTGGTCCTTGAATAAGACACTCCAGGGTCTTGGTTCTGGGCCTTTTCCCTAGCTGGGTCCCATGCCTGGACTGCTCTCCCTCCTCCTATCTCACCTACTGACTTCCCAGACTTCCTTATTTAAGTCTCAGCTAAAATCTTATCTTCTCTAGGAAGCCTTCCCCGACCTCTCTTAAGTCTAACACCTTTCCTCCATTAACGAGGTCCTGCTTATCCTCCACGCACCTTGCCTTGTATATACAGGCCCACCTGGCCTCGCCGAGCTTTGCTATATTATTGTGCTTGGCAGAGAGTGTGTCTTTTTTTTACCAATTGAAGGCTGGTGGCGACCCTGCCATGGGCGAATCTATGGGCGTCACTTTCCCAACAGCTTGTGCCACGGTTTGGTAATCCTCGCAATCTAGCAAACTTTTCCATTCTTCTTAGCTCCGGGCTGGTGATCTGTGATCAGTGGTCTCTGATGTTACTCTTGCAGTGGTTTGGGGGAACCACAAACCACATTCATAGAAGACAGCTAACTCCATTGACAAATGTTGGGTGTGTTCTGACCGCTCCTCTGACCGGCTGCTCCCCTGTGTCTCACCCTCTCCTTGGGGCCTCCCTATTCCCCGAGACACAATAATATTGAAATCAGACCCGTTAATGATGCTACAATGGCCTCTAACTATTCAAGTGAAAGGAAGAGTCAAGCTACAGCAAACCTTCATTATTGTTTCATTTTAAGAAGTTGGCCCGGCTACCCCAACCCTCAGCAACCCAATCACCATGGAGGCCAGGCCCTCCGGCACCAACAGGATCCCGGCTCTGAAGGCTCAGAGGATGGTTGGCATTTTTGAGCCATAAAGTCTTTTTATACTTTAAAAAAATTTTTTTTAACCCTTAACTTCTGTGTATTGGCTCCTAGGTGGAAGAATGGTAAGGGTGGGCAATGGAGATCAAGTGACTTGCCCAGGGTCACACAGCTGGGAAGTTGTCTGAGGCCAGATTTGAACCTAGGACCTCCCGTCTCTAGGCCTGACTCTCAATCCACTGAGCTACTCAGCTGGCCCCCATAAAGTCTTTTTTCCCTTTTTTTAAAACCCTTAACTTCTGTGTATTGACTTATAGGTGGAAGAGTGGTGAGGGTGGGCAATGAGAGTCAAGTGACTTGCCCAGGGTCACACAGCTGGGAAGTGTCTAAGGTCGGATTTGAACCCAGGACCTCCCATCTCTAGGCCCGACTCTCAATCCACTGAGCTCCCCAGCTGCCCCCATAAAATCTTTTTAAACTTAAGATCTGTACATTGTTTTCAATAGGATACTATGGCACACTTACCAGACGACAGCATAGTATAAACATTGATTTTCTACGCATTTGAAACCAATTCACCTTACTGAGATATTTGCTATATTGGGGTGGTCTAGAATGGAACCAGCAAGATCTCGTAGGTATGCTCGGACTCATTTATCACTAGACTGTGAGTGACTTGGGAGCAGGGGCTGCCTTTTGCCTCTTTGTATCCCTGGCACTTGGCAGAGTGCCTTGCACAGAGTAGATGCTTAATAAATGTTTATCAATTGGCCAAACCGGGAATTCTTGCAATATCTAAGGAGGCGACCTTTGGAGATCACCTAAGCTACACTCTTCTACTACCCAGGACAGGAATCTCCTTGCTGGCCTTCCTAACGAGCGGCCTTCTAGGCTCCCCAGCTCCAGGGATTGGGAGCTCATTAAGGCACGAGGCGATCCATTCCCTTATGAACCAGCTTAAACAGTTAGCAAGAACTAACTGATATTAGCCAAAGTGAGCTTCTCTAGAACTCCCATGCATTGCTCCTACCTTCATCCTGCCAAGCTTGAAATTTGCTCGGCCTTAGCTGGGCCCTGATTAGTGCGGAACAGTGAAGCCTTCCAAGGGGGTTCCGTGTATTTTAATTCACACTCTTCAAAGTTTTGATTCTGTAAGATACAGCCATTAGTTCCAGCCCAATGGAAATAGGGAGTTTCGATTCAAATAATTTGGGGGATGGGAGTGGAACTAGAGGATTCAAGTGGGACCTCACTATATAACGTAAAAGACTGGAGAGAAAGGAGAGGAGAGGGAGAGAGGGAGAGAGAGAGAAACAAAGAGACAGAGATGGAGAGGGAGAAAGAGGGGGAGAGAGAGAGAGAGAGAGAGAGAGAGAGAGAGA
>NW_025398238.1:0-4330 GCF_016433145.1 Gracilinanus agilis | reverse complement strand
ATTATAAATATATTATGAATTAAAATAAGATATTTATGGTTCAGAGGAAGCAAAGTTACAATAGTACTGTGGGGCATTATAGGACTGATAACTTTAAAACTCCTGTAAATCTCATCTCCTTCACAAAATAACTATACAATATAGCCATATCTATATAGATGCCTCTATCTTGGCTATATAACATGGCTACACAATGTGGGTTATACATATAATGGATTTCATATATATTGATTATACAATATAGATCACACTGATAATTTTTGGCTAATATATATGGATATACAATCATCCTCATTACCAAATACTTAATGAAAGATGTTAGATAAGAGCAACTTCATCAGATACTGTTGGATTGGAGTATTCTTTGGATATGATTCACCTCTTTGGAAAGCTTAACTTTTTAAATTTGGGAGACTAGAAAGATGAGCATGTTATCAACAAAAACATACACAGAATTTATGTGATTAGGTCACCAAATGACTACTATTTATCAGATCAAAGGTAGATCTTATGTTATGATTTCAGTCATGTAAAGATATGATCTGATGGATACACTCATGAATGGTTTTATTCCCTCCAGATTCTAAACTAATAAGCAGGATTGAATAGACACTGTAGGTAATTATTTTCATAGTATGACTTAAAGAGCTATGAGAAGATCTTACCTATGTTAAAATATCTTTCTAACATATCTGTTATACTACCAGAGATTCTAACATAGGAGACTCATTCCTTTTTATCTTAAAACATTAAGTACTAACTTTTAAAAATCTAAATACTCTTAGAAAAGAGATATTAAACTTTTAGTCTTTACTAATGCCTGAATATGAATTAGTTTATCACAAACTTTCTTAATTGACAATTAATCTCATTTGAAAGTTTATTCTGGCAGGCTGAGAAAAAGAAAAGAAAGATTGGTTTTAGGTATAAGCAGAGTAAGAAACTGTAGATACCATAATTTTAGGGGCACTTGGAAGACATAGGTGAAAAGGATTTTGCTGTGGTGTGGTGGACTCAGCCTGACTCAACTGGTCCTCTGGTAGTTTAGATTCAATATCATAATTAAATGAGACACTCTTAGGTCACCCAACAGTTAATGAAACAAGTGGCCCAGTGGACAGAGCACTGGGTCTGGAATCAGGAAGATGAATTCAAATCCTGCTTCAACCACTTACTAGCTATGTAACCATGGATAAATCAATTATATATTTATACCAATTATATATTTAAATCAATAATAACTGTCTTATTCCCTGCATCTATAAAATGCATCTGTCTCCTAGAGTTGTTGTGAGGATCAAATGAGATATCTTTAAAGTGCTTTGTAAACCTTAAAAGGCCTATGTAAGAAAGAACATTCAACTAGGATGAATGTTCAGGATCCCTTTGTCTCCATGTGGAAACACATCTGTTTTACAGGGCAGTATGTGATGATTAGCTCTAGCCTTGGAATATCTGCCAAGTCTGCAGGGCCTGATTCCATGTAAGTGGAACTTATTATTCCTTTAGGTGATCAGAAAGCCATGCCAACAATGCCTAATACTATCAGAAAGCTCAACAACATTTATGCAGCTTGAACTTTGGCTCCCTGGGCCAATCAGTTCTTTTTTTTATTATCATGCAAAACACACTCCTATATTGGTCATTATGGTAAGAGCACACTCAAACATAACCAAAATTCCAAAATTAAACAGTAAATACACTGATGTAAAAGATGACTCCAATAGTTCTTTCTCTGGAGTTGTGTAGTATTTCCCATCATAAGTCTTTCAGGATTGTCCCAGATCATCGTATTACTGAGAGTAGCCAAGTTTTCACAGATAATTATTGTCCAATATTACTGTTTAATCAATTCTCAATAACAGTTTTCTTGTATAATGCTAGATCACCGTGTTAAACTTGTTTCTGATGAGGCAAATATTAAAAGGTTCCAAGTTCATAGTTATTTTGCCTTTGGAAATATGGTTATGAAACATGTGAATAGCTTGTGATAATGTTTCAACATTTACTGAGCAAAACCTTCTAAAAATTGGTTGAGTGTGTCGTGATCTCAGTCTTGAACTAGGAAATGTCACTTTCCTGTGTGTCACTAAGCTGCCCTGCCATCTCAAACCTCCAGTGGTGAGACAGGAAGAAAAACAAGGACAAGGTCAATTGAATCATTAGAGAAACCAGATTAGATCATTCAGATACAATCTTTAATATAATAAAGAGACATAATTAAGAGGTACTCCTTGTATCTGTCTAATATAAGGTAGGAAGTAGAAGATACAAACAGTTCATGTTCTCCATTTCTCTCAGTTTATTAAGCTACCTGAATGAACATCTACAATAGTGAAAACACACTCTTAAATCTCCCACTTGTGGTCTTGATGGAGGCTTTTGTTAGAAGAAAAGAACTACAGGTATCACTGACATCAGTCACTGTGGTCATACTGTTACTTTATGAATCTGGGGAGACCCCACCACTTCTCCTTTTCCCATACTGAGAGCTTCCAAAAAAACTCCCTCTCAGGGGAAAAACTCAACCCTCCAGTACTGACTTCCACTCTTCCCAGGCTAGAAAGAAATTTAACTCTCAGAGTCTTTGTAGCCAGCCTGAATCATGCCAACAAGCTGTTATACTTGCCGTTTAGGAAAAGAACTAGCCTAACATGCACACTGAGCTGGGAGGCTGATGGTGGTGGTAGGAAATCTGAAAAATATTGTTTCTATAACATATTGTATGTCTTGGGGAATGATAGACTGTTTAGGAGGAGCTGGGTAACCATAAAATGTGTGGGTGAAAGTGAAGGGAAGGAGGTAGGATGATAGGATGGATGGGAGAAAGGAGAGAGGAAGGTAGAGGAAGGAAAAGGAAGGTATTGTCTCAGCCCTGGTGGGGGAAATTGACCAGAGCCCTCAAATGAATGATCAGAGAGCAACTTTAGGGTTTGAATAGCTAGGTTTTGTTTTAATTAGAAAAGGGAAGGTCTAGGGAAAACAAGGAGGTAGGAAGAAAGGGAAAAACAAGAGAGAGAGATCAGGGTCTCAGGATAGAGAGAGCAGAGCTCAGGGTCGAGAGAGCAGACCCTTCTGGCTAGAGAGAGCCCAGCCAGCCTCCAAGATTGAGAGAGAGGGAAAAAGTGCTAAACTTTCCCTTTTATACTTTCCCTGACACCTCCCCCACAGGAAGTGGGAGGTGTCAGGGGAAGTTGTAGCAGAGAGAGTCCTGGGAGATGTGGTCTCCCAGGGCTTACAATAATTCCAAATGACACATTAGTAAATAAGAATTTGCAAATTTTTTGGTTTTTAAAAGTACTTTTCTTACAACAACTATTAATATAGATAGCAAAGTCTGTCTTCATGAGAATAATATGAAAGCCATTTAGGGTACAAGTCTGCTAAGGTTCTAGGATAAAGGTCATGCTTCACTTACTTACAAAGAGTACAGCGATACCTTGGTTTTTCATCGATAATACTAATTTGTCTGAAAACAACTGGTGAAATCTGAAACCAACGAAAACTGAGGCATTTATTTCCATGTGAATCAATGCAAATCCAATTAATTCATTCTAGACACTCCAAAATATATACCCAAAACACATTTTATAGAGTATATATTGTTTGATACTAAAAACAATAAGAAATAAATATAAAATGAATATCAAAGACTAATTAAAGAGTAAATGAACATTTAACATGGCATTTACCTTTCTGAAGACTCTTCTTGGCTTATGGAGGACAGTGAGGAGGAGAGAGAGAGGTTATTATTTGGAAGGGGAATCCTTGTCCAAAAGGACCTTAGGTATCAAGGCACTATTTGGAAAGACTTTGAAAAGAAGCTGACAGGTAGAGGAGTTGTTACCTTGATTATGTTCCTCCTCTCATTTGAGATACTATGGGAGAATTTCTAATTGACTGAGATGAGATATTTTACTCCTAATCTCATTTATTTTGTATATTGTCAAGTATATATTCTCTTCCATATGCTTTATCTGATTTTCATTTGCTATCTGTATGGATAAATAGATTTATTGTGTATTTGCTTTTCAATACATATATTGCTCACACTGAGCAGGAGAATGTGTGGATTGCCCTTTGTTTTTGCAAAATTAATGTCAAGGTCAAGTGGGCATGCCAATGAAATACAAGGCAACCCACAAAAACTGAGACAAATTTTTCGTAGAAAAAATTGATGAAAACTGAAACCCACAATAAATCATGTCAATGAAAACTGAGGTATTACTGTATTTGAAAGTTGTTATGCTGTTCATTTTTTCTACAAATCTATGACTTTCTCACTTTAAGAGGATCCCACCTTCATTGCCATAATATATATATATATATA
>NW_025398237.1:0-6295 GCF_016433145.1 Gracilinanus agilis | reverse complement strand
ATATAGTATTTGTGTAATATATATTTATGTGATAAAATATTATATCTAAGCTATATGTTATATAAATATAATAATTATCTATATATAATTCGCATTCTGTCTCTCCCATTAGATTGCGAGCTCCTTGAGAGTAGGTACTGTCTTTTGCCTCTTTTTGTATTCCTGGGGCTTAGCATGATGCCTGGCACACAGTAGGTGCTTAACAGACATCTACTGGCTGACTAACAGAGGTGGGACTAGGATTTCGGTCATAGGATCCGAATAGCAACCCAAGCTGTTTGTTTGCCAGATGAAGGAAGAGGTTCTGAATGGGGAAGTGAGTTGCCCAAGGTCACGTGGAAGAAGAAAAGATGATGCGGCCTCCGAAACATTTGGGTGCCTAAAATGGTCGATTCCTTCTTCCCCCTGGGAGAAGCTTTGCAGCAGATTTTGAGCAGGCCCCCCCCCCCATGCGGGCTTGAGCACTGACAGCTTTGTTGAGCAAGCATGTAGCAGCTATTGAGCCTGCCATTATAGCCGGTAATCTGCTTTCCGTGTATGAGGAATAATTGGCCTCATTAACCACCACAAAATGCTGCTTGTTGGCCGTATAACCTAAATCCTGCCCTTCTGTACAGCTCATAAGCAAGCAGCATTTCCTGAGAAGGCTTAAGCTGCTTGCTTGCTGCCACTGATCAATCTTCCTTAATACGCTAATGAAACTTTTCCCTTCGATTTGGCACCTCCTGCCCCTTGGCCGGCGGTCTTCTGGCCCATTGGCGGATGGGATCCTCCGCGGGCGCTCCGGAAGCCACAGGGAGAATTTTCTGACAGCCCCGTCAAGGTGCTTTCTGACTCCCAGGCCAGGACTGTGAGTGAGTAAACACTGCACGTGCTACCAGATCTGTGGGGGGTTTTCCAAGATGTGAGGAGCTTTCTGTGCCCCTCATTCCATGCACGTGGGCAGATCCTGCTCTTCGGTGGCCAATCAAGAAATCGGTCACCGGAGTTTATCGGCCTCCTACTATGTGCCAGGCCCTGTACCAAGTGCTGAGGACACAGAAAGAGGCGAAAGCCGGCCCCTATTCTCCAGGGGCTCCTGGGGAAAACAAGTATGTTCAAGCTCTAGTCTTGGCCATGCGGAGATCATTCACAGAGGGAAGGCCCTGGAATGAAGAGTTGTTGTGGAAGGCTTCCTGTAGGAGGAGACTTAACGGAAGCCAGAGGGGTCAGTAGGCAGGGCAGAGGAGGGAAGGATAGCCAGAGAACGTGGAAGGTCTAGTTCATGGAACAGCCAGGAGGTCAAGGTCTCTGTATGGAAGAGTTTATGGGGGGCAGCTGGGTAGCTCAGTGGATGGAGAGTCAGGCCTAGAGACGGGAGGTCCTACGTTCCAATCTGCCCTTAGACACGTCCCAGCTGGGTGACCCTGGGCAAGTCACTTCACCCCCATGGCCCTACCCTGACCACTCTTCCGCCTTGGAGCCAATACACGGGATTGAATCCGACAGAAGGTGAGGGTTAAAAAAAAAGATTGGAGTTAAAAAGGAAACTTACCTTTCAAATCCATGAACATAAAGGAAGGAAGGAAACAAGCATTTATTGAGCCCCTACCTCGTGTTTATGTAAATGCTTTACAATTATTATCTTATTTGATCTTCCCCACGATCCTGAGAGAGAGGTGCTATCACGATCTCCATTTCATAGAAAAAGAAATCGAGGCCAACAGAGGTGACTAGCCCAGGGCCACTCAGGTAGCAAGTATCTGAGGTTCAATTTGAACTCAGGTCTTCTGACTCCAGTTCCACTCTATGCTACCAAAGGATAGAGAAAAGGAAGGGAACAATTTTGGCTATGAAAAAAACTTTGCGTGGCCAAGTGTACTGAAGCTAAAATTAGAAGGGAAATCTAGAAGTCCCAGTGGGAGGGGACGAGGGTCTGTAGGGGGAGGAAGCAACGTTGGAGGAAAGAGGGAAGCTTGTAAATGTTGGAAGTTCCAATATTAGCGCCTTCAAGGTCAAAGGGGCTGAATGGGCCATTATTCCTCTGCCCGCGGGTGCCCCGCTGAGCACAGACCTTGCCTCTGGTGTTCTCTGTCTTTTAGGAGTTTTCAATTGTGTCTGTGACCCTATTTGGGGCTTTCTTGGCAAAGCCAGGGTCAGGCTCTCGCTCATTTCACAGAGGAGGAAACTGAGGCAGACAGGGTGACTTGCCCAGGATCATACAGCTAGTAAGTGTCAGAGGCCAGATTTGAACTCAGGCAAATGAGTCTTCCTAAGCCCAGGTCCAGGGCCCTCTTCACCGAGTCCTCTAGCTGCCCCCTTGCCCATGGGAGAGAGACACTGAAGAAACATTTCGGAGAGTGGGGTGTAATGAAGGAACACTCCTGGTGATGTGCTGCGCTTTGGCCATGAGGTGGCAGTGTTGCTTCGAAAGAGGGCTGATGGGACTTTGGCAGAAACTTGTCCAATTCGCTTCTGGCCTGGGGTTCTGTGAGCGAACCTCTAAAGAATCAGAAGCAGGGAAGTAATCATAGTTCTTCTCATTTCTCTGCACTTAGAAGTTCCCAGGACAATTTTCTCCCAGCAGCCCTGTGAAACCGGAAATCCGAGACTACTAGGGCGGACTATGAGTCTGAAGGCAGAAGGTCCTAAGAAGGCTGAGCGTGCCACGAGAGGAAGACATTTCATTGGCCCCACGTGGCGTGGAGACCATTTTTTACGGGTTAATCAAAGAAACATTGAGGAAATGCCTGCTGTTCTTGGCTGGCGGGGACGCAGGAGGATCCGTCGCTTGGTGAAATTCCGCAGGAAAACAAAATGACACCCTGACCGGTCTTTGGAAGGAGATTTGCTGGGCCATATCGGGTGGAAATGTTCAACAAGAATAAGCGTCAGAGACCAGCCAAGATGGAAGAGAAGGAAAAACAACATAGCCCAGCTTTCCTCCTCCCCACCATCAACAACGATTCCTCAAAGACCTAGAAAATTTGCCAGGCCACGTCCCAATCGGGAGCTCGATGGAAAAAACAACAGTGAGTCCTTTTTTCTAGATCAGGTCAGCACAGAAAGATGAAGAGAGGTTCTTGGATAGGGAGCCTGAATTTTTACAGCACATACTATAGACTAAGACCCTCTACCAATAGTATCTCGCTTGATCCTTATAACAATCCTATGAAGTGGTAAGTGTTATTAACCCCATTTTGCAGGTGAAGAAAGTGAAGCAGGCAGCAGTGAAGTGACTTGCCCAGGGTCACACAGCTATGAAGTGTCCAAGGTTGGATTTGAACTCAAGAAGTTGAGTCTTTCTGACTCTGGGCCAGGCACTCTGTGTGCTGCGGCCCCGACTAGCTGCCCTTTTAAAATGTATTTTATTTTTGAGGACGTAAACCCTTATGTTTGATTTCATTTTTTATTTTAGAGATATTTTATTTTCCAAATTACATGTAATAACACATTTCCAAGTAAGTATTCCAAAGTTATACGGCCCAAATTGTCACCTTTCCCTTTCCCAAGCTGGCAAGCAATACCGTCTGGGTTATACATGTATTATCATACATGCAAAACCTATTTCCATAGTGTCCATTTTTGTAAGAGAATAATCATGAAAACCCCAAACCCCAAAATAAAAACCCAAATAAAATTCAGTGGAAGATTATGTGCTTTTCATGTGTCCCTCCTCTGGAGGTGGAGAGCATTCTTTTTCATAGGTCCCTCCAAATTGTCCTGGATCCTTGTGTTGCTGAGAGGAGCTAAATCTATTGCAGATAAAATGATCGTGATGTGCTGATTCCACAGTGTCCTCCCGGTTCTGCTCCTTTCACTCCGCATCAGTTCATGGAGGTCTTCCCAGCTCCTCCTGAAGTCCTCCTGCTCCTCAGTCCTTAGAGCACCAGAGCATTCCATCACCAGCATGAACCACACTTTCAGCCATTTCCCAGTTGAGGGACATCCCTTTAGTTTCCAGTTCTTTGCCACCACACAAAGCTAGCTGCCCTTTTTAAAGCAATGCAGTGAGATTTGCCAAAGTCCAACACAGTCATTGTCATTCATGGCACATTCCCCATACTGCTTTGCCTAACTTCGAAATGTTGGGGGCAGCTGAGTGGCTCAGTGGATGGAGAGCCAGGCCCAGAGATAGGAGGTCCTGGGTTCCAATCTGGCCTCAGACCCTTCCTAGCTGGGTGACCCTGGGCAAGTCCCTTCACCCCATTACCCTTACTGTTGTTCTGCCTTGGAACCAATACCCAGTATTGATTCTAAGATGGAAAGGAAGGGTTTTTAAATAAAAAGAAAAGAAAAGAAATTCCTCAATTGCTACTCAGTGAAGCCCAAAGTAACTGTATTGATATGGAAAACTGACACTTCACCTGTTGATCCCATTAGACAATTTGCCCTCTGAAGGAATGTTCCACTTTCCCTGATGCCTTTCAGTGCCTTTAACCCCGTATTTTAGGGAAAATCCTTTTCTGCATTTTTAGCTAATCATGTGATTTCTGTTGTTTGTATTACGAATGTGGTCATTTCCCTGAAAATAAACAATATTCCTGGTATATATCCAACTAGGATATATGTAGGGGCAGTTAGGTGGTACAAATAATTTTTCCCAATTCCTTGATTCCCTTCTAATTTGGGTTGCATTAGTCAGGAAGACCTGAATTCAAATCTAGCTTCAGACCCTGGCCGTGTGATCCAGCACTACACACTTGGCCTCTGTTTGCCTCAGTTTCCTTATCTGTAAAATGAGGATCATAACAGCACCTGCCTCCTAGAGTTGCGAGGATCCAATGAGACAATATGGGTTCGCACGTAGTGAGCACTATAGAAATGCTACCTATTTTTATTTTGTTTATTAATTCAACCTGATAATATTATTCAACATTGTTATTTCCTTGTGAGAACGTCTTGGCTAATGCTTTATTAAACATTTCAACAGTACTACTCATGAGGGGAAATGGGCTGAAGTCTTTTCTCTCTGCTTTCTCTTTCCCTTACTTGTACGATCCAATCATATTTGTCTCATCAGAGGAACTCAGTGTCATACTTTCCCCTCTGATTTCCAAAAACAATTGGTACAAAGTCGGAGTTGGTTATTCTTAGAGTAAGTGACAGAACTACAACATGGAATCCCACTGCCCGACCGCACCGCCATTAGTTTAGGCATTGCCCAATTGCCAGCCATCTCTTTTGGTTGCAATTTGTTGCCATCACAGCAAAGTGGCCGTGGCAGAGACCCCGCTCGCTCTTCCACAGACTTAGTCATTCTGGTCCTCTGATGCTGCCGAAAGCCAACCACGCCACCATCACAAAAAGTGCTGACGCAGATAGTTTTGTATATGTGAAACTTTTCTTCCTTTTCTCTTATGAGACACTCCTCCAGATACCAAGCCTTTTCACTGGCTAGCTCTTCTTCCTTGAGCTCTCTCCCTCTCATCTGTACATCCTGGCCTCTGGGACTTATTCCAGATAAACTCCCACCTTCCACAGGAAGCCTTCCCAGGTCAACCGCCAATGTATCCTGCCTGTACCTTATTTGTATAGAACAATTTGCACATTATCTTCCTTAACCGCTTGTTAACTCCTTGAGAGCCACTAGTGACTTTTATTTTGGCCTTCCTTTGTTTCCCCACTGAGTAGGCACTTAATCAATGTTTATTGCCTGACTGACCCCATTGCCTTCCTGGGGGCATCTGAGTCGAAGGGCATGAGGATTCTAAAATCCTCTTCCTTAACATAATTCCAGATTACTTGGTAGAATGGATGGACCAATTATGGCTGCACTGAGAGTGCATTGAGGTGACTCTTGAGAGCCCCCTCTACTCTCAACTCTTCTCATCTTTTGCCATGTTTGTCAGCTTCACTGTCAGGAAAACACAAAGAAGTGTTTGATTTGAATTGGAATTTGGTTTTTTGGGTGTCTTTTTCCTTATGATCTCTTGGGGGTACAAACCCAGCAGTGGGATGGCTGGATAGAAGAGCAGACAGTTCTTAAGCGCCCTTTGGACAAAAAGTTCCAAATTGCCATCCACAATGGTTGGATCAATTCACAACTCCACCAGCAATGCATTACCCAATTTTGCCACATCCCTTCCAACATTCATTATTCTTCCCTGCTATCATTTTATCCAATCTGCTAGGTGTGAGGTGGTACCTCAGAGTTGTTTTGATTTGCATCTCTCTAATTATTAGAGATTTAGAACACTTTCTCTTGTGCTTAGTGAGAGTTTTGATTTCTTTATCTGAAAATTGCCTATTCATGTCTCTTGCCCATTTATCAATTGGGGAATGGCTTGATTTTTTGTACAACTGATTTAGCTCC
>NW_025398236.1:0-9489 GCF_016433145.1 Gracilinanus agilis | reverse complement strand
TTCATCCTATACAGTTAGTCCCTGTTCCCTCTATGTAAACTTCTTCTACTTACCCTGTTGGTAATAATAATTTTTAATATTTACCAATACTTTCTTTTCTTCTTGGGATATAAATTGATTGAATTTGTTGTGTCCCTTAAAGAAAAGAATTTTTTCTCTTAATTCTCCCCCATACTCTTAATTACCTCATGTTGATTCTCTTGAGTTCTGGGTTTGGGCTGCAAACTCTCTGTTTAAGTCAGTTTTTTTCTTGATGAATGTTTGGAAATCCTCAATTTTATTGAATGACCATACTTTCCCCTGCAATAATATAGTTAGTCTTGCTGAATAGTTGATTCTTGGTTGTAGCCCTAATTCTCTTGCTTTCCGGAATATTGTGTTCCATGCCTTCCAGTCCTTCAATGTAGATGCAGCCAGATCCCGTGTTATCCTAATGGTGGTTCCCTGATATCTGAATGACTTCTTTTTAGCAGCTTGTAATATTTTTTCCTTGGTTTGTTAGTTTTTGAATTTGGCTATAATATTCCTGGAAGTTGTCAGTTGTGGATTAAATATAGGAGGTGACCTGTGAATCCTGTCAATTTCCACTTTTCCTTCTTGTTTGAGAATTTCTGGGCAATTTTCTCAGATAATTTCTTGTAAAATGCTATCTAAACTTTTTCTTTTATCATGATGTTCTGGTAAACAAATAATTCTTAAGTTATCTCTTCTAGCTCTGTTCTTCAGATCTTTGGTTGAATCAATGAGGTGTTTCATATTCTCCTCAAATTTTTCATGTTTTTTATTTTGTTTAATATATTCTTGTTGCCTTGTGAAGTCATTTTCTTCTAGTTGTTGAGTTCTGTTTTTTAAAGACTGAAATCCATCCCTGGCTTTTTGGTCATCCTTCTCTTTCTGGTCCGATTTTCTTTGTAGATCATCTTTTGCCTTCTTTGCTTCATTTTCAAGCTGGCGAATTCTGGCTTTTAATACTTTATTTTCTTGTTTTAGCTCATGTATTTCCTTTTTCAAATTGTCTTCAACCTCTCTTGATTGTTTTTTGAGTTCCTGAAGTTCTTAAATTAATTGAGTTTTAAATTCTTGAGTTAATTGATTTTTGAGATCTTCCAAAACCTGTGTCCAGTTCACTGGAACTATTTCCTCTTCTTCTATTGCTGTTTCATTTGCTCTCTTTTCACTTCCTTGAAAGAAGCTATCAATTGTCATTTCTTTTCTCTTTTTCTGTTGCTTGCTCATGTTTTTTCCCCCTTCTTTGTTCTGCTAATTTGAGCAGATGTATTTAATGATCTTTGATGTAAGTTCTTCCCCCCAGGGGTAAGTTACTTTCTCTACCCTTGGAAGACTTCTTATCTGTCCAATTGTTGGGATTAAATCTGTATAGACTGGATAGTCTGCCCTGAGGCTAAAACCTCAAAGCCTTCAGGGGAGGGAAAAACAAACAAACAAACAACACCCAAAAAAGGTGGGGTGACAAGAAGGAGAGTTTTTTTTGCTGAACTGAGCTCTCCCTCAGTGGGGTCCCCCTGCACTATCCACTGTGTTTGATCTGGTTTTCTTTCCTCTTGAAACCCTGTATTCTCTATCTTGGTATGAGGAAGCCAAGCTGTCTGCACTCTGGGGTTTGGCTCTCTCTAAGCCACCATCTTCTGGGCGTTTTTGCTGTGTTTCTCTGGTTTTCTCCTCCAGTCACCTCTCCAGTGTGTGTGTTTGACTACCTGAGTCCTATGCCAGCAAGGCCCTCTCTCCCAACTGGTGCACCCACCAGCCCTGAGATTTCCCGGGCAGCTGGAGATTCTGCACAGCACGTGGAGGAGGCATCTTGGGATCCTGGGATTCCCCTTCTATGCCCTCAGTCCCAACAGTTCAAGTACTGAAGCCTTTTTTTTGGCATACCTCTTTAGTTGTGCTGCAGTAGGGTTCCCCCTGCTCTGTCCCATTCTTAGATTCGGTCCTTTTTCTTCTCAGAAGTACATTGTTTTCTATCTCGGTGCGTAAGGGTGTGGAGGTTTTAAGATTCGCTCCATCTACGCTGCCATCTTACCGGAACTGATCTCGGGTATGTCCTTCAATTGGGGAATGGCTGAACAAATTGTTGCATATGCTGGTGATGGAATACTATTGTGCTCAAGGGAATAATAAACTGGAGGAATTCCATGTGAACTGGAAAGACCTTCAGGAATTGATGCAGTGCGAAAGGAGCAGAGCCAGAAGAACATTGTACACAGAGATCAATACACTATGGTAAAATAGAATGTAATGGACTTTTGTACTAGAAGCAATGCAATTACTCATGACAATTCTGAGGGATTCATGGTGAAGAATGCCACCCACATTCAAAGGAAGAACTGCAGGAATGGAAACACAGAAGAAAAGGAATTGCTTGAACACAGGGTTTGAGGTGGACATGATTGGGGATGTAGGATTGAAACTACCACACCAATGCAACTATAAAAAATTTGGAAATAGGTCTTGATCAATGATACATGTTAAAACCAGTGGAAATGCATATTGGCTATCGGTGGGGGAAGTCGGGGGGGTGAAGGGGAAAATAAGACATGAATCATGTAACCATGTTAACTTTTCTAAAAAATAAAAATTATTAAATGTTAATATATATATTTAGAATATTTTTCATGATTACATGATTCATGATAACTTCCCATTCCTCCACTTATCCTCCCCCCTCTTAAAGCCAACTAGAAGTTCCACTGGGTTATACATAAGTCAAAACCTATTTCCATGTTATTCATATTTGCAATAGAGGAATTATTTAACATCAAAACCCTAATTATATCCCTATCACACTACATGGTCGATCATATATTTTTCTAATGTATTTCTGGTTCCACAGTTCTTTCTCTGCATTTGTATAGCATTCCTTCTCCTAAGTTCTTCTGGATTGTCCTGGGTCATTGCATTGTTACTGGGGGAAAAAGTCCATTACATTCGATTGTGAAACAGTGTATCCATCTCTGTACAATGTTCTGGTTCTCCTCCTTTTGCTCTGCATCAAACCCTGGAGGTCTTTCCAATTCATATATAATTCCCCCATTTCTTCATTCCTTTCAGCATGGTAATATTACATCACCAACATATACTACAATTTATTCAACCATTCCCCAATTGATGGACACCCCTCATTTTCCAAGTTTTGCCAACACAAAGAGCATGGTTATGAATATTTTTGTTCAGGTCTTTTTTCCTTATTATCTCTTTGGGGTGCAATCCTAGCAGTGGTATGGCTGGATCAAAGAGCCAGAATTAATTTAAAGCCATTTGTGCATAGTTCAAAATTTCCCTCCAGAATAGTTGATTTAATTCACAACTCCACCAACAGTGTATTAGTGTCCCAATTTTGCTTCACTTTCCTTTGCGGTCATATAGGCCAATCTGTTAGGTGGGAGGTGGTACCTCAGAGTTCTTTTAATTTGCATTTCTCTAATCAAGAGAAATTTAGAACACTTTTTCATCTGATAATTGATAGTTTTGATTTCATCCTGTGAAAACTGCCTATTCATGTCCTTTGACCATTTGTTGATTTTTTAATCAACAAATTGATGGCTTGATATTTTTAGATTTGACTTAGTTCCTTATATATTTTAGAAATTATGCCTTTGTAAGAGAGTTTTGTTATAAAAATATTCTCCCAGTTTGTTGCTTTATTTCTAATTTTGGTTGCATTGGTTTTGATTGTACAAAACCTTTTTAATTTGCTATAATCAAAGTCATTCATTTTACATTTTGCAAAGTTTTCTATCTCTTGCTTGGTCTTAAATTCCTTCCTTTCCCATATATCTGACAGGTATACTAATCTGTGTTCACCTAATTTATTTATGATTTCACTCTTTATATTTTAATCATTTATTCATTTTGAATTTATTTGGGTATAAGGGTAAGATGTTGATCTAGACCTGATTTTCTGCATACCATTTTCCAATTTTCCTAGAAGTTTTTGTCAAATAGTCAGTTCTTGTCCCAAAAGCTGGGGTCACTGGGTTTATCGAACACTAGCTTATTGAGGTCATTTACCCCTAATCTATTCCATTGATCCACCCTTCTATCTCTTAGCCAGTACCATGTTATTTTGATGACCTCTGCTTTATATTACAGTTTAAGACATGGCACTGCTTGGCCCCAATCCTTCACTTTTTTTCATTATTTCTCATGATATTCTTGATCTTTTGTACTTCCAGATGAACTTTGTATAATTTTTTTCTAATCCTATAAAAAAGTTTTTTGGTAGTTTGATAGATATGGCACTGAAAAAGTAGATTAATTTGGGTAGGATTGTCATTTTTATTATGTTAGCTTATCCTCTACCTAGAAGCAGTTAATGTTTTTCCAAATGTTAGATGTAGTTTTAATTGTGTGAAAAGTGTTTCTTGGTTGTGTTCATATAATTCCTGTATTTGTCCTGGCAGATAGATTCCTAACTATTTTATATTGTCTAGAGTGATTTTAAATAGAGTTTCTCTTTCTAATTCCTTCCACTGTTTTTTGGAAATGTTTAGAAATGCTAATGATTTATGTGGATTTATTTTGTACCCTGCAATTTTAATAAAGTTAATTATTTCCACTAGCCTTTTAGTTGATTTTCTGGGGTTCTTTTAGTATACCACCATATCATCTGCAAAGAGTGATGGTTTAGTTTCCTCATTACCTACTTTAATCTCTTCAATTTCTTTTTCTTCTCTTATTGCTACCACTAGCATTTCTAGCACAATATTAAATAGTATTCGTGATAATGGGCATTGTTGCTTCACTCTTCTTCTTATTGAGAATATGTATAACTTATCCCCATTGCAAATGATACTTTCTGAATATTTTAACTTAGCACTACTTTTTATTTTGAGGAAAGTCCTTTTTATTCCTATACTTTCTAATGTTTTCAATAGAAATTGGTGTTGTATTTTGTCAAAGGCTTTTTCTGGCATCTATTGAGATAATCACATAATTTCTATCAGTTTTGTTATTGATATGGTCAATTATGTGAATGGTTTCCCTAATATTAAACCAGTCTTACATTCCTGATATAAATCCCACCTGGTCATAGTGAATAATCCTTTTGATAACTTGCTTCAGTCACTTTGCTAGTATTTTATTTCATATTTTTGCATCTATGTTCATTAAGGAGACTAGCCTATAGTTTTCTTTCTAATTTTTGTTTTCCTGGTTGGGTATCAGTACCATATTTATTTCATAAAAAGATTTTGGTGAGACTCTTTTCTTATTTTCTCAAATAATTTGCATACCATTGGGATTAGTTGTTATTTAAAAGTTTGACTGAATTCACTTGTGAATCCATCTGGTCCTGGGTATTTTTCTTTAGGGAGTTCCTTGATGACTTATTCAATTTCTTTTTTTGATGGGGTTGTTTATTCTATTTCCTCTTTTGTTGATCTAGGCAATTTATATTTTGGTAGATATTCTTTCATTTCACCAAGTTTGTCATGTTTATTGACTTATAATTGAGCAAAATTGCTCCTAATAATTGCCTTAATTTCTTCTTCACTATAGGTAAGATCATACTTTTTATTTTTGATGCTGTTAATTTGATTTTCTTCCTTTTAAAAAAATAGATTAACCAATATTTTATTTATTTTGTTTGATTTTTTTAAATAATCAGCTTGTACTCTTATTTATTAGTTCAATAGTTCTTTTACTTTCAATTTTGATTTGATTTTTTGGATTTCCTTTGATTTTTTGGATTTCCAATTTAGTTTTTGTCTGACGATTTTTAATTTATTGTTTTTCTATTTTTTTTAGTTTCATTCCCAATTCCTTGATATCCTTCTTCTCTATTTTGTTGATATAGACACCTCGGGATATAAACTTTTCTGAATATTGCTTTGGCAATATCCCATTAATTTTGATATGTTGTTTCCTCATTGTCATTATCTTTAATGAAATCTGTAATTGTTTCTATGATTTGTTCATTCACCAACCAGAACTAAAATTAAGATCATTTAATTTCCAATTTATTTTTAATTTGCCTATCCTTGAACCCTCATTAATTATAATTTTTATCACATTATAATCTGAAAAAGTTGTTTTTATTATTTTTGCTTCTTTATTTGTTTGCAATGCTTTTATGCCATAGTACATGGTCAGTCTTGTGCCATATGCTGCTGAAAAAAGTTATATTCCTTTTTATCTCTATTCAATTTTTTTCTAGATATCTATTAACTCTATTTTTTTCTAATATTCATTCAATTCTCTTCTTTTTTTTATTTTTTATTTTGGTTTGATTGATCTAGTTATGATATGAGATGGTTGAGGTCCTCCATTAGTATAGTTTTATTATCTATTTCATCCTTACACTCTTTTTGTTTCTCCCTTAAAAATATGGATTCCATACTATTTAGTGTATATATGTTGAAGACTGATATTTCTTCATTGTCTCTACTGCCTTTTATCAAGATGTAATTACCTTCCTTATCCTTTTCTCTTTTAATCAAATCTATTTTTACTTTAGCTTTGTCTGAGATGATGATTGTTCCTTGTTCTTCTTGCCTCCTTGGTTTCAGTTGAAGCCCAGTAGATTCTGCTCCAGCCTCTTACTTTTATCCTTTGTGTATCTACCTGTTTTTAATCTGTTTTTTTCTAAACAATATTTGGTAGGAGTTTGGTTTTTTTAATTCATTTTCCTATCTGTTTCATTTTATGGGAGAGTTTGTCCCATTTATAATCACAATTATGATTACCCTCTGTTCATTCCCCTCCATTTTCACTTCCTCCTTAAATCCTGAGATTTCTCCTTTCATACTTACTTAGCCCTCCTGTTTTTTTGCTTTTAGCCAAATTTCCTCCAATTCCCCTCCTTTATATTATTCCATTTTCTATCACCTCCTTTCTTCATGGACTCTAAGAAATCCTTTATTTTACCTGTTGCCTGGCAGATCATTAACTTGATTATAAATTTTCTAGGAGTTATCTTTTGGGGATTTAATGCAGGAGATGATCTGTGAATTCTTTCAATCTCTATTTTACTCTCTTCTTCACAAAAGTCAGGGTGGTTTTCTTGGATAATTTCCTATATTATGATGTCTAGGATTTTTTTTTTTGGTCATGGCTTTTCTGGGTCTATTTTCCAGGTCAGTTGTTTTTTCAATAAGATTTTTCACATTTTCTTCTTTTTTTAATTCGTTTGATTTTGTTTTATTGTTTCTTGATCTCTTTTAAGTCATTACCTTCTATTTGCTCAATTCTAATTTTTAAAGATGACATTTCATCCATCCTTTTGATCTTCCCTTTCTGTTTAGTCCATTCTTCTTCTCAAGCCACCCTTTTCTTCATTTAACTTTTTATCCCTTTTTCTAGTAAGTCAATTCTGGCTTTTCAAAAACTGTTTGGTACCTGTGATTTTTGTGTCTTCTTTTGCAGATGACTTATTTTGCTTTTTAAGCTGTTGCCTTCTCTTCCCCATTTTTCTTCATCTTTTCTCATTTGATTTGTGAATTTCTTTTTAAAATTTTCCAGAGTCTCAGTATAATTCCCAGTATCTTTTGAGGTTTGGCTTGAAGTTCCTTGGATCCCATCATCCTCTGTTCTGTTCTTTGATCTTCATCTCCATAGAATCTTTCAATCATTACCTTATTTCACGATTGTTTATTCATTTTCTCTCTCTCTCTTTCTCTTTTTCCCTGTGCACTATAAGCTAGTCCCTCTACTGGTTTACTAGAGCTAGTCTGCCATGAGGCTGAATCTTCAATGTTCTCTCTCCTCTGCTGGTAAACTAGATTAGAACAGTTGAGCTATATGCCCTGGGACCAAATCCTCACTGTGGATATCACTGAGGCCAAAATCCCTAGACGGATGCCTCCCCCTTCCTCCTTGTGAGCTGCTCTCAGATCTCAAGAGCTCAAGTGGTATGTTTCAGATACTCTTTCACAGTCACAACCCCCTCCCCAGGATCCTGTAGTCAGACCACATCTAATCACAGTACTCTGCATGATAGGGGGAGAGTGGTTCAGATTGCCCAGTCTTATTTCCTCTCTTCTCTTAATACCACGGAAATTGTCTCTCTCTGCATACCTTTCAAGTTGTGTTCACCAGGAGAGTTCTGTGACTCCATCTTGTTTTAAGGTTTGGATTCCTGTGTTTTTTTAACATTTATTAATATTCATTTTTAACATGGTTACATGATTCATGCTCCTACTTTCCCCTTCGCCCCCCGCACTTCCCCCACCCATGGCCGATGCACATTTCCACTAGTTTTGTCATGTGTCCCTGATCAAGATCTATTTCCAAATTGTTGTTAGTTGCATTGGTGTGGTAGTTTCGAGTCCACACCCTCAATCATGTCCACCCCGACCCAAGCGTTCAAGCAGTTGTTTTTCTTATATGTTTCCTGTCCTGCAGTCCTTCCTCTGAATGTGGGCAGCATACTTTACCATAAATCCCTCTGAATTGTCCTGGGTCACTGTATTGCTGCTGATACAGAGGTCCATTACATTCAATTTTACCATAGTATATCAGTCTCTGTGTACAATGTTCTTCTGGCTCTGCTCCTTTCACTCTGCATCTGTTCCTGGAGGTCTCTCCAGTTCACCTGGAACTCCTCCAATTTATTATTCCTTTTAGCACAATAGTATTCCATCACCCGCATATACCACAGTTTGTTCAGCCATTCCCCAATTGAAGGACATACCCTCCTTTTCCAATTTGTTGCCACCACAAAAAGCGCAGCTATAAATATTTTTGTACAAGTCTGTTTATCTATGATCTCTTTGGGGTACAAACGCAGCAATGGTATGGCAGGCATTCTTTTATAGCCCTTTGAGCATGGTTCCAAATTGCCAGCCAGAATGGCTGGATCAGTTCACAGCTCCACTAGCAATGCATTAATGTCCCAATTTTGCCACATCCCCTCCAACATTCATTACTCTCCCCTTCTTTTATTTTAGCCAATCTACTAGCTGTGAGGTAATACCTCAGAGTTGTTTTGATTTGCATTTCTCTAATTATTAGAGATTTGGAACACTTTCTCATGTGCTTATTGATACTTTTGATTTCTTTACCTGAAAATTGCCTATTCATGTCACTTGCCCATTTATCAATTGGGGAATGGCTTGATTTTTTATACAATTGTTTTAACTCCTTGTATATTTGAGTAATTAGACCACTGTCAGAGTTTTCGTTATAAAGATTTTTTCTCAATTTGTTGTTTCCCTTCTGATTTTGACTACATTGTTTTTGTCTGTACAAAAATTTTTTAGTTTAATATAATCAAAACCATTTAATTTACATTTTGTAATTTTTTCTAACTCTTGCTTGGTTTTAAAATCTTTCCTTTCCCACAGATCTGACAAGTAAACTATTCTGTGTTCACTTAACTTGTTTATAGTTTCCCTCTTTATATTCAAGTCGTTCACCCATTCTGAAATTATCTTGGTGTAGGGTGTGAGATGTTAATCTAGACCTAATCTCTCCCATATTGTTTTCCAAATTTCCCAGCAGTTTTTGTCAAATACTGGATTCATGTCCCAA
>NW_025398235.1:0-7647 GCF_016433145.1 Gracilinanus agilis | reverse complement strand
ACACACACACACACACACACACACAAATTGTGTTTTACATACTTTTCAGTATAATCGTCATTGTTAACATTTTCTCCATCACTCTCTTAAATCTAGACAACTAGAAACAGGACCTCTAAGAGATCTCTACATAAAGATGGCTGAGCTGCCTACCGACAGCTTTAAAACATGACCTTATCTATGTTCCATTTTATTTTTCTTTATACTGTTGTGTTTCCCAATTATTTGAATCTGGGCTGGGCTACTGGGTAGCTAAGGGTGTGACCCCTCAGTTCGAGACAGTCAACAAAGCAATAAATGAAACCCTGATTCATAGCATTTGCTGATTTCCAAGTTGTAAATGTTGACACGGAAATTTTAACAATTGGCTTGGCTCAAGCTGGCTCCTGTACACCCGGCTCTGGGTCATACTAGAAATGGTGAAACCTTCCTAATTCCAGGGTTGAGAATGTGAAAGTGAAGGGTGTAATTGTCTTCCCTCAAGACTTAGATGAACTATTGCAAAGTAAAGTAAGCAGGACCAGGAGAGCACCATACACCATAACAGCAGTATTGTAATGATGATCAACTGCGAAAGACTGAGCAACTCAAGACAGTGATCCAAGACAGTTTCCAAGGACCCATGATGAAAAGTGTCATTCACCTCCAGGGAGAGAACTGATGGAGTCTGAATGAAGACTGAAGCATAATTTTTTTAAACCCTTTCCTTCCACCTTAGAATCAATACTGTGCATTGCTTCCAAGGCAGAAGAGCAGTAAGAGATAGGCAATGCAAGTAAAGTGACTTGCCCAGGGTCACACAGCTAAGAAGTATCGGAGGCCATATTTGAACCCAGGACCTCCTATCTCTGGGCCTGGCTTGCAGTCTACTGAGCCAGGTATCTGCTCCCTGAAGAATAAAAAAGGAGTTGGAGGAAGAGGAAAAGCAGAAGAGGAGGAGGAGGAGCAGGAAGAATGAAGCGGAGGAGGAGGAGGAAGCATGAGGTAGAGGAAGAGGAAGAAGAAGACAAGGAACAGTTATGAAGTACCTTTCAGTCTGCAAAGCTCTGGATATTGTACTAATGTGACTAGTCAAATTGTGTGGATGAAGCCAAGGGTTGTAATCAAAAATTTGTATTCATTCGCACAGCTCTCTATCTAGAAGGAAACTATTTCAGAGAAGAATCAAATCTCTGTGCCTTGGCCTGGGGAGTAACCTGCACTTCAGGCACTGGGAAGGATGGAGAGAGGAAATCACGAGCGCCTCCTCGTCCTAGATGAAGACCTTCCTGGGGTCAGACTTTGCCAGGCCTGTTAAATCCATATTTTTCAAATCTTCCTCCACACTCCCCATTCCAATTTGCATCCTATTTGAGGACTCAAGACTAATTACTAAAGTACTGACTTAAGACTAAGGGTCCTACTAATTAATAGCCCTTCTTAGCCTTCTGCCAAAGAGAAATCCTCCTGAGGATGAAGCCTGCTGAAGTGGTTCGGAACTCTGCTGCTGGTTCTATGAACAAAAGAGAAGTTCTATCCTAAAGGGATGGGGAGAAGCTCAGAGGCTCTAAGTGCCCGAATTCTGAAAATGGTAGCCCTGGATTAACAGCTCTGCTTCATTCCTGCCCTGGGAGAGTTGAGACTCTTGTGAGTGCATGCATGGGCATAGAGATGGGAAGGAAATGATACATTGGCAAATTGGAAGAAAGCAGTGGCAATGAGATTTGGGGGGCAGTGATCTGAGAGACAGAGAGAAAGAGGGAGAGAGACAGAGACAGAGACAGAGAGACAGGGAGGGAGGGAGGGGGAGAGAGAGAGAGAGAGAGAGAGAGAGAGAGAGAGAGAGAAACAGAGACAGAGACAGAGACAGAGACTAAGAAGCCCTGAGTCTGATTTTTTTCAGATTCATTCCAGCCTAAACTTCTGATCCAGTGACCTTGGAGTACATGAGGAAGTTCTAAGTAGAACTGGATTTTCTTTCCCAATTCATATCAAAAAGGTCCATTCTGGGCTTTGTCTTATTAAGATGAGCATGGATTATGGACTTGGCACTTCCTGTTAAATGATACCACACTTTCCTTACATGTTCCTGGCCCTTGTGACCCATTGGAGGGTAAATGTGTACTGTTGGGTGGAAGCTGCCATTTCCCAGAGTTTCATTCCAAAACGTCCGGGGCCTTCCAATCTGTCCACACTGAACGTGTAACCAAGCAAATGACAAGCTAGCATATTCTAATGGCAGCTGATGGCTCGAGTTGAAGGGGGAAGCCTATTTCCAGAGCAAACATCTGCTCTGAGATGAGAAGTGCAGGGCCATCACCCAGGCTCGCTATTCTTTCAGCAGATGGAACTGGTGGGCCCTGGAAGTCGGCTCCGAGCTGACAGAGATTCGAGTTCAAGTTTGTGACCTCACCGACTTGCTTCCTGGATGTTTCCCTCATCGTTCAGTCTTGAACCTACAAGTGCTGAGTACATCCATGTTTTGTTCTGAAAGGAGAGTTTTCTCTGGGTTAATCTCGACATTAACCTTGCCGGTTCAAAACTGACCAGCGAGAGAATTGTGCTGCTCACTTCACTGTGTCTGGTCCATTTCACTATGGAAACATTAGTAAGAGCTGAACAATAGAATCATAGATGTGGCGTCCGGAGAAGCCCCATTCGGCCACCTCACTCACTGTCTCCTACCCATCATGCCATTGTTCCTCTGACAGTGAGGTAAGACCACGGTCAATTCTGTTTTAAGTCAAAAGGATTTAGAGTTCCTTTTCACACAAGGTCATTAGAATTCTGATTGTAAAATGTGCTTTTTTGTGGTCAATAGTTCTTCTAGGATAATGAAATCCATACTGTGTTAAATTGCTCAAAGAACAAAAGTCAAACCTTATTATATTAGGACATAAAAGTACTTCTCATTGTATCCGCTTCCTATCGCGCCTCCAACTGGGAAAACATTTCTTCTTACCGTCAAAGTAAAGTCCGACTGGTGTGTCCGACTTCATTTAAAGCCAGCACACAAAGAGTTAAATTCGACAGCCTATTCTTTTTCGGCAATTCAGGGTGGCTTAGCTCTGAAGTGTCATTCCTGTCACTAACAGAAAAGGACGAGATGCTTAATATCCTCAGTGAGTACCTATAGCTGCGAGGCTGAAAGACACTAGAAATCTGAAGAGGGGTAGATGGAGATAAGAGAGGTGAGTGACTCAGACCTGCTCATGCAACACTTACACATTCAGGGATCTGAATGAGTGACAATAAGCAGAGGCAGAATTCACAGTTGGTTTTTAATAAAAGAAAATAAGTTCAAATGATAGGGAAAAAAAGAGCAACAGCACAGAGACCAAAAGTTGCTGTCGATAAAATTGGTACTTTTTTGCCTCTCTGGGAATAATCTTTTTTTTTTTCAAGTAAAAAAATAAAAATTAGTCTTCCATTATGCCAGTGCTCTATTGGAACTCTTTGGGTATTCTTTCCAATTGTATAGATCATTACCTATCCATGACCACCCATCCTGGACAATTCCCTTCCATGTTATCCACGAAAGTTCTCCCATTCCCTCTCCAGGTTCTCAGCCCATTCTCCTTTCTGATCATTCAGTCTTTGATGACATCCTTTTTTGCAGTCTTTCTTGCATAATTCCTCTCTCGTCCTGTGTTGTGGTCTGCTCAAAGTCTCTCCGTTGACCCACTGGTGAGCCTCAACCTCAGTTCTCTGAACAGCGTATCCATGATGCCCTGTGATGCTGTTTATTAATGTTGTATATTTTTCTAGAAGCGTTTTGTTAATATTCTTTGTTTTTACATCACCTACATTTTCCAGTGGGCCACTCCTCCCCTCTATAAGCTGTAGCTTGTAGCAAAAAATTTATAAGAGGAAAAAAAAGTCCACCAAAACCAGCAAATCTGTCAAAAGAGCATAACATAGGCACTATCCACACTCATGATCCCCTTGCCCCCAAAGAAGCCGAGTGGGGTGCCTTTTAAGAATCTCTTATTCATGCTGGCAGCAATGCAGTGATCCAGAACAATTCTGAGGGACTTCGGAGGAAGAACGCTATCCCCATCCAGAGAAAGAACTGTGGGAGCGGAAACACAGAAGAAAAACAACTGCTTGATCACATGGGACGATGGGGATAGGATTGGGGACACAGACTCTAAAGGATGACTCTAGTGCAAATATCAATAATATGGAAATAGTTTTTGAACACTGATACATGTAAAACTCAGTGGAATTGTTCAATGGCTCCAAGAGGGAGGAGAGGGAAGGGGAAGGAAAAGGACATGAATCATGGAATCATGGGAAAATATTCTAAATTTTAATTAATTAAATAAACTAAAAAATATGAAAAAACAAATAAGCAAAAAAGAAGAATCTCTTATTCAGTGTCAAACTTGATGATTATCATTTTTGAAACCTTGAGTTTTGATTGTTTTGCTGTTGTTTCCATTTATATAGATTATTTATCTCATTCTGCTTACTTCAATTTATATCAGCTCATATGTCTTCCCATGCTTCTCTGTACTTATCATATTCATTATTTCTTTCAGCAGAGTAATATTCACTTAATCTTTCTGGGTTTCATCTTCCTCACCTTTATTTTAAGGATGATGGTAATAATAATAATAACAACAACAATAATAATAATAATAATAATAGCACCTACATTACAGGGTTGTTGTAAGGATCAAATGAGATAACTCATGTAAAGTGGTTTGCCAACCTTAAAATGCTCCATAAATGCTGGCTGTATTCTTTGTTGTTCCAAATCAAAGATGCCCTAAGTCTTTTAGCTCTAAATTCTCCAACCGTTTGGTCAATTATTTTGTCTTTTATCTTTGTTAGATTTGTCCACTTCTGGAAGAGGAACATTCAATTCCCTTACTGTTATTATGCTACCATCTATGGCTTTGTGCAATTTGGCTAAATTTTCCCTTAGGAATTTAGATGCCATGCTATTTGGCATATAGATGTTTGTGTGATTCTGGTTCATTGTGTATGGTTCCTTTAAGCGAAGTATCATTTCCTGGTATACATCTACTGATATTGTGAATTTTCATTTTTGCTTTGAGAACATGATTACAATTCTGGCTTTTTTGGATTCACCTGAAGCAGAGTAAACTTTGTTCCACCCACTCATTTTGACTCAGTGTGCATTTGCTTTTTAGATGTGTTTTTTGTAAACAATGAATTACAGGGTTTTCTTTTCTCATCCATTCTGTCACTTTCTCATTTTGCCGGATTATTTAGTCCATTCACATTTAAAATTATAAGAGCTGGACCTGTGTTTTCCTCCATTTATTACTTTGGTATTTGAAAAGATTTTTCTTAATCCCCTTCCTCTACATCCCCTGAAATTAGTTTTACTCCCACTCTCCTGCCTTTTCCCTAATTTGGGGTTTTGGCTGCTCCAAAAAGCTCATATAGCTCTCACCTGGGCCAAGATGTTGTCCATGTCAAAGAAGAGAGTCTTCCAATCCCATGATTCTCTCCAGATTCAACCCATCACAAGATCTTTATCTCCTCTTGCAGGCATACAAGTCTTTTCCTAAAGGAGTGCTCTTTGGGGTAACCTGTTGCCACTCACTGGGTTGAGACCCCTCCCCAAGTTTTTCAGCCTTCCAAGCTCAATGCCTCCCCTCTGCTACCTCTCCCATTCTTTTTTTGTAGTTGCAACCCCACTTCTTATTGAGAGACTATGGGAATCATCATCCCATCACTATTCACCCATTGATTAGATGGGGGGTGCATCATCCATCCATTCCTGGGAGTATAGAGCTAGCTCAAATTGACTCATGAGAGCTGATTGTTAAATTTTCAGTGTAAATATTTACACCAAGAAAATTGACAAATGCTACAATTGCAGGTTTGATTTACGTGTGTGTGTGTGTGTGTGTCTGTCTGTCTGTCTGTCTCTGTCTCTCTAACGCTTAATGTGGGAGAATTGATTTCATTACTTATTTTTTTCCTTGGTAATTGTACTAATTTACTTTTCTTATGTTTCGATGTGTTGGGATGTTTTGTTTTGGTTTGGTTTTAAATTTTTATTTTTTAGAAAATTTTTCCATGGTTACATGATTCATGCTGTTACTCTCCCCTCCACCCCCTCACAACCCTCCCCATAGCCAATGTGCATTTCCACTGGTTTTAACATGTGTCATCGATCAAGATCTAGTTCCATATTATTGATAGTTGTACTAGGAGTCTACATCCCAAATCATGTCCATATCAACCCCATGTGTTCAAGCAGTTGTTTTTCTTCTGTGTTTCCTCTCCTGAAGTTCTTCCTCTGAATGTGGGTAGCATTTTTTTCCATAAATCCCTCAGAATTGTCCTGGGTCATTGCATTGCTGCTAGTACAGACGTCCATTACATTTGATTGTGACACAGTGTATCTATCTCTGTGTACAATGTTTCACTCTGCATCAATTCCTAGAGGTCTTTCCAGTTCACATGGAATTCCTCCAGTTTATTATTCCTTTGAGCGTAATAGTATTCCATCACCAGCAGATACCACAATTTGTTCAACCATTCCCCAATTGAAGGGCATCCCCTCGTTTTCCAGTTTTTTGCCACCACACAGAGCGTGGCAATAAATATTTTTGTACAAGTCTTTTTCCTTATGATCTCTTTGGGGTACAAACCCAGCAATGGTATGGCTGGATCAAAGGGCAGGCAGTCTGTTAGCACTCTTTGGGCATAGTTCCAAATTGCCATCCAGAATGGTTGGTGTTGGGATGTTTTTAAAGCAAATATTCTGCTCACATATGCTATTTTTCTCAAGAATATCTCGAATGCCTCTCTTGTTGAATAGCTATTCTTTCTCATTGATTATTAGATTTATGTTTGTAGGATATCTCATCTGGGGTTGTAGTTTGAGTTTCTTTGCTTTTCAGAATATATTGTTCCATTCTCTCCTGCAGCTTCTTGTGTTTGAATTTTCTTTCCTTTGTATTTAAAGGCCTTTTCCTCCTAGCATTGCAAAGTATGGTTGGGGGCATTGAAATGGTTAAATCTAACAACTATGTAGCTTGGGGTTGGAAGGGCAGGAGTCTTGGTTTTTGTTTGCCTTTTTGTAGGCAATCTGGAGAGTCTCTTGATTCATACTTTATTTTACAAATTCAAAATATCTGGGTATTTGAGTTGCATTATTTGCTGCCTTGTGGTCATCAGGTTTTTGGTATTTCTCATATTCTTCTTGAAGGCCGAGAATCCCCAGGTTATCTCAGCTCATTCTGTCTTCAAGCCCAATCACTTTGGTTTGTTTAGCGTTCGTGTGTTCTTTGAGCATTGTTATCTGTTGCTTCCAGTCTGCCAGCTTTTCTTCCTCTCAAGTATTTCTGTGTTCCAGATAGAAATCTCTTTCCCTTCTTTATAGAGATTTTACATCTTGGATTCCTTCTGTTTCTGATCTTTTAATTGAGTTTTGAACATTTCACATTGTTGTTCTAATTTCTGAGATATCCTCCTTCCTCATTTCTTTTATGGATTTCATTTTTCTGTTGAACCATTCTGGAGCGTCTCCATGTTGTTCCATGCACTCTTTTTTTTTTAATTTTAAACCCTTAACTTCTGTGTATTGACTTATAGGTGGAAGATTAGAAAGGGTAGGCAATGGGGGTCAAGGGACTTGCCCAGGGTCACACAGCTGGGAAGTGTCTGAGGCCGGATTTG
>NW_025398234.1:0-7356 GCF_016433145.1 Gracilinanus agilis | reverse complement strand
ACGTGGGGACCTTAAAAACTACATTTCCCGTGGTCCAACGGGTTTCCGGTTCTTTGGGCATGGGGATGCCTGCGTCCCCACGCAGAGGACAGTTTAAATGGGAGGAGAATCTGAAAGGAAGCTCTCTCAGCTAGCAGGCGCGGGAAGAGAGGAGAGGTAACAATAATGGCGGAGGCGGCAGTTTTGAATTCTTACAAGCTCGTGACCTAATGATTCTATCCCTATCAGCATGGCTTTAATTAAAATACTAATTTATATAATTATATCAGTCTTTATTATTTTTAATTGTAACACACTTCCATTTTGGGGAACCTCCTCGCATGTTACACACCCAAGGGACTCCCAAGTAAGGAGGGGTGGTGAGAGTAGCTTGGGTCCATATCCTTTCAGTGAAGGGGGTTTCCAGAGCACACCCCATCTATCAGTTACCCCCCTTCGTACAGAAGGCTTGTGTCATTATTCATTTAATCAGTCCTGCTGCTCACAAACAACCCATTCTGGTGACATTGTCACAAATGCCTACTCATTCCAAGGGCTTCTAGCAAAAGTTCACCAACTTGCAAAGGAGACTCATGTTTCCTCATTTCACTCATGATGGGACCCGTTTTCTTGACTTTCCTTAACTTTTTCCTGGTTTTGGGGTACTGGAATTACATCTTCTATCTTTAGATGGGCACTCGTTGTGCTAGGCATTATTATCCTTGGCCCAGTGCTACTTAAATGTTGCTTTGGTTGCTGCAGTAGACTGTGTTCAAAGCTAGGTGTCTCTCTCCTTATCTTTATTCCCAAGAATCTTGCAAAGCCAGAACATACTTCACCAGCCTATGAATATCCAAATGATGACATTTTTGAACTGGACCCAGGTTATGACCTAACCCTAGACTATCCTCCCAGCCAGTAAGAACTTTTCAGACTATTTCTACCCAGGCTAACCCTATATTTAAGACTTTTTGCTTTTATAATATTTGATCCACTATCATTTCTGGACTGTGACCTTATTGATCTTCCTCCTTTCCTAATGTTCCTCAACATCAGTGAGCATCAAGCAGAAGACCCAGGTGAAAAGCTATCAATTAGCCCTCAGAAACTCCATTTTACCATCTACGCTTTTCAGTGACCATTGTCACTAGATGTATCCCTGTAAGAGGGGGAAAATGGGGTTTTTGGTTCGATATACTAATATTTAAAGGTGTGGTCACCAAGGAACTGAATAAATACCAATTCCTAAAATGATTTTAATAATTTATTTACAAAATATAGGAGAGAGTGGAAGTAGAGAGATGAGAAGAGGGTAGAGTAAGAGATCTGTATTCAAGTCTGGGCTTTACTCCAGCAGGGCTCCAGAGGCCCAGCCAGAGCCTAAAAGTCAATTAACAAGGGGTTTAGCCACAAGGGCTTCTCCCAATCAGGAGAGCCCCCTGGAGGCTAATACCTCCTGGGAGGTTAAAGGAGTCAGCCTTCTTCACTCACCACGTGTAGTTCTAAGAGAGAGATTTAAGAGCAATCTCACCAAGGTCTCAGGGTCTCAGTCAGAGCTCCTCCAGATCCAAGACATGAACCAGAAGAGAAAAAGCTGAACTCACTGAACTCTCTTTTAAAGGGGCTTCTTTTGCGTAACTTCCCGTGCCTTCCTCTTAGTTTACATCTCCTATCACAATAGACACTTTTCTTAGGACTGCCCAGGAGGCAGTCAGTAAATTCTAATTTGTCACTCACTCTAGCACACGTGGGTCACAGACCTCCCAACTTGTGAGTTAAGTGGAGTTATTTACACTTTTGGTGATTAGATTTGAGAATGGGCAAGGTAGATTTAATCTCATCACATCATCTTGTATAATGTTGCTTTAATATAGATACTATCTGTATAAACTGCTCCTCACTTTCCTTTCTTTTCACTAGGTGAGTGTCCTCTATGGAATTGCTCGTCATAGAGGACCACCCTCTATTAATTTAGATTTTATCGGCCCATTATTTGCATTGAGTCCAAAGGCAGGCTAAAAGGGGGAATTATAAAAGATAAATCTAATTAAGCAACTTCAGTTTATATTCACTCCTTTATTCTTCTGTAGAACTGTGTATTCTTTGCATGTAATCCTATTAGATAACCAGTATTTTAGTGATAAGTTGTAAGGAATAAACCCAATTATTAATAGATTGAATAATTGTGCATGAGAATCAATTATCAACAATCATATTGTGAGTAAAATAGCAAAGAAAATTCTTTGAAATGCCTCAGCAAGAGAGGAAATTGTGCACATGCCTCCGGAATTCTAGAATGTATCCAGACATGATATCTCAGTTAGTTTTGAAAGTACAAAAGTGACCTTGGCTTTTACAATTTATGGAATGGATGATTACTTCCTAGAGCAGAGGTAAGAAAACTGGCTCCCAAGAAGTGGCTGGGATAATCATTAGGATTCCAGGGGTTCTGAATGAATTCTTTTTCAACAAGAAATCTAGCAAAATTAACAAATTACAGATTTTGATAACTTCACCCACACTCCAAACTGGGGTGGTAAATGCAGGGTACCACTGGAAAATTCCCAGGTGGAAAATTCCTTTCCTTAAAGCAGTCATTTGCCAATGGTTATCTATCAAAGAAAAATAATGCTCAAGAGTAGATGCTGAATAGGGCCAATCTTTCCTACTTAAAAAGGAAAAAAATAAAGGCAAATCCTATAGAAAAAGCAATTATCAGGATTTACTAGTCTTTAAAAAACAAAAACTTATTTATATAATGGTTGCACTCTGGAAATTTACCTCAAAAAACTCCAAAAATTAGGCTGCAGTGCATGACTTTTATTCTCGAAATAGAATCCATAAGGATTTCTCACCATACACAAAACTTAGAATTATTAAGGAAAAATTTAAGATTCCTATAAATCAGAATAGAGTACTTAAATTACAATGGCTATCCGTTTCCATTTCTTTACCTTTCACCATAATTTCACCTGTGGCTCCAAAAATTGCACTTCCCTCAGCTATACCCTAAACCTCTCTTTTAGGGCAGAATCCATTTCCTTTTTTTTCCATTTTTAGGCATAAAATGACTTTTATTTATTTATGCTTTAAAGCAGTGATTCCCAAAGTGAGTGCCACTGCCCCCTGGTGGGTGCTGCAGTGATCCAGGGATGAGGTGATGGCCACAGGTGCATTTGGAGGCAGTGAATAACTGTAAGGGAGCGGTGATAGTATGTGACAGGGGGCACTAAGTAATATTTTTTCTGGAAAGAGGACGGTAGGCCAAAAAAGTTTGGGAACCATTGCTTTAAAGGATGGCTGCTTCATAGTATCATTTTTTAAAAAAATTTTATTTTGAATATTTTCCCCAGCTACATATTTCATGTTCTTTCCCTCTCTACCAAGCCCCCCTAACCCCACTTAGCAGAAGCACAATTCCACTGGGTTTTACATATGTCATTGATCAAGACCTAATTCCATATTATTGATAGTTGGACTAGAGTTATCGTTTAGCGTCTTCCTCCCCAATAATATCCCCATCAGCCCATGTGTTCAAGCAGTTGTTTTTCTTATGTGTTTCTCCTCCCACAGTTCTTCCTCTGTATGTGGCTAGTTTTCTTTCTCATAAGTCCCTCAGCCTTGCTCTGGATCTTTACATTGCTGCTAGTAGAGAAGTCCATTATGTTCGATTGTACCACAGTGTATCAGTCTCTGTGTATAATTTTCTACTAGTTCTGCTTCTTTCACTCTGCATCAGTTCCTGGAGGTCTTTCCAGTTCACATGAAATCCCTCCAGTTCATTATTCCTTTGAGCACAATAGTATTCCATCACCAGCATATACCACAATTTGTTCAGCCATTCCCCAATTGAAGGACATTCTCTCATTTTTCAATTGTTTGCCACCACAAAGAGCGCAGCTATAAATATTTTTGTACAAGTCTTTTTCCTTATTATCTCTTTGGGGTATAATCAAAGCAGTGCTACAGCTGGATCAAAAGGCAGATAGTCTTTTAAAGCCCTTTGAGCATAGTTCAGAAGCCATTTCTAATAGGAATTTAGTTGTTCAATTTAAGTTGCTCAGGGTTTTCTTACCATTAAACACAAAGTCCTTCCCCAAATATTTCTTGTCCATCTACAACAATACAATAACTACTCAGGTCTGCAGTTATTTCAAACTGAAATAAATTTTCTGACACTCCAGAACACATACATGTTAATCAAAATAACAACTTAATAAAAATGTAAAATTATAGCACTCAAATAAAGCGTTAATATACCTAGAATAAATGCATCTCATTACTAACATCACTAAAAATTAACTGCTGTTGGGGGCAGCTAGGTGGCTCAGTGGATTGAGAGCCAGACCCAGAGATGGGAGGTCCTGGGTTCAAATCTGGCCTCAGACAGTTCCTATCTGTGTGATCCTGGGCCAGTCACTTGACTCCCATTGCCTATCCCTTACCACTCTTCTTCCCTGGAATCAATACAGAGTATTGATTCAAAGACAGAAGGTAAGGGTTTAAAAAAATTAACTGCTGCTGATATACAATAATTCTCACATTAACCAAGCCAAAACTGGAAAGAAAAGATTAGAATTTACAGTTAATGAATTCTGGACCTTCTTTTGTCTCCTGCTGGATATCCCCATATCCAAATCGCCAGTTCCTGTATTTTCAGCTTTGGGAGGAATCAACCGTTAGTACAACTTTAGACATTATTGGCTAAGCATTAAATCACAAGCTTTTAAGGTTATTATTAGAGAAACCTCCACCTAAGAAATACATTAGAGATACAATAGACAAAACTCCAAAGAAAATCCAGAAGAAATCCAGAACTTAAGTTCTCAGGCTTCCATGAGAAGCTTTTGCTCACAAAAATTTTACAACCATGCCATGAGGAACTTTTCTCTACTTTGACTGGGCCCAAGCAGTTACTAAAACTTAGACTAAACTCTTGGGTTTACTAACTTAAGCTCCAACACTCCAGCTCAGCTTCCCATTCAAAGATTTCAGCCAACCATTCCGCATACTTTCTCACTGCTATTTCATCTCTCCTCTGAACCCCACCATCCCTGCTCTTGCTTCCAGTAGGAACACCACTTCACTCACATACACATATGCAAAACACACACACCACCAAACCAAAAATGTAGCCAAGTGTGGAAGTTACGGTCTGTTTGAACTGGACTCCATTTTGGCCCCCAAAGAGAAAGAAATATTTAGGGTCAGAGTTAGGCAACTTTTGCCAACCACAAGCACATTTATATTCCCCAAATCCCCCAGGTATCTGGCCCATATTTTATGAACATAACTTCCACAGCAGCAGTCCACTAAGGAGTCCACCAGGGCTCCCGTAGAACTACAGCTGCCCATTTTACCCCCTGATTAAAGAGTGATTTATGTTCTCAACATTATATAAGTATGACCACAAAGAGTTGACAACCGCTGTGTGATAAAACCTAAAGATGATGCTCTAACACTTCTGGGATTTATGTATATTCTCTTAGACCCCAAGGTTATCATTTTGTACTATTTCTATGATCGTGTATATATAATGAAGAGATAGCAGTTATTTAATAAGTAGTAATACAATAAATTGGATGATTTAACATAAAAAACTTAAAGATGGGTTTACTTTCATTATACATGTCAGAGGTTTTAAGGAGATATTTAACCAAGTAAAAGTACCAGCTGCATCAAACCGCATGACTTGTTCGAAGCCATGGAATCTTAATGCAAACATTCCATGCCCAGAATGATGTTGAGTTGAGTAATATGTAACTGATAAGTTACCTCACACGATCTTTGGGGACTATCACTTGAGCGTCCCTTAGTTGATAGTTTGATTAGTAGATAGTTTGATTAAGAGTTGACCTGTATTAAAGATATAGTTGCAAACAGTAGTCAGGGAGCAGGCAGGACTTGAAAAATGGCATATATGTGAAAAACACTGGCTCAGAATTTTATGACTAATTATGTGTGTGTTATTTAGAATTTCTGGGACTCTATTTAAGAGCTATTTGGGGCTCATTTGAGCATTAAGGTATGTAGATTATATGACAAACTTCCTGTGGACATTTATGGGGACTTTGGAAAACTACATTTCCCATGATTCCTCTTGTAAAAAAAATGGAGGCAGACAGGAAGTGTGATGATGTAAGAGAGGGGATAAGACTCCTGGAGTCAGGAGGGGCGGTCTCTTTTACGAAATGTGAAGTGTCTGATGTGGCAGTTTGAATTCTTATAGGCGCGTGGTCTAATAATTCATCTCTATCAGCATGGCTTTTATTAAAATACTAATTTCCCTTTTAATATCTGCCTTCATCAATTTTAATAACAACATGTGAATTTCTACTAGTATGACCTAAAATTTATAACTGATGAGCACTAGACTAACGATAGTGTCTCAGTGATAGAATCTTTTAAATCAGGATTCTTGGGAGTTATTGATTAGCATTTGCAGGTGTTACGATTAAAAATGATAAAGACTGATATAATAATATAAATTAGTAGTTTAATTAAAGCCATGGCCATGCTGATAAAATCATTAGACCACGCGCCGGTAAGAATTCAAAACTGTCACCCCAGCCATTATTGTTACCTCCGTGCGCTCAGGTAGCTAAAGAGGAAGTTCAGTCACTTCCCCCTATTTAAAACAGTCCCTCACTTTGAATACGTAATCCAAAACAGGAAACCCATTGGACCATGGGAAATGCAGTTTTTAAGGTCCCCACGTGTCCATAGAAAATATATATATATATTTTTAAATGGCATTTCCCAAATTCCAATTTTACATAGGGATACCGAATGGAGTGTTTATTTTGGTGATGATAAAAGTGAACCAGAGAAGATGAAGAGATATGTTGTGTCTGAACATGGGAGAAAGGGTGACTTTGATTTGAATATGCAAATTTGTGAAGGGAATCTATGTGAGAGGAAGAAGGCAGATTTCAAATGAAACAGAAAGGTGATTAAAACAGATGGAAACAATTCCTATGAAAATTCAGAATTTTAGGATTTAACCTGCACAGAATTATCGCACCAAAACTCTGACCTCATGTAAAGTCATCTGTGAAACTGCAAGCACTGGTTTGACTTTACTTTCCCAACTGGGAGCTTATGCAACGCCACACAAGCGTTAGTGGTCAAACTGCAGATCCAAAACTGTAAATTCAGAATTCGGAAGAGGTTCAGGTTACAATGGCAATTGGATCAACTACTTTAATACCAATGTGAGGATAACAGAATAGAAGGAAAGAAAAATGAACAGAATGGGAAAAGGAAAGAAAGTAGAAAGATAAAGAGAAGGAAAGAGCAAGAGAGAAAGAAAGGGAGGGACACAGAGACAGAGAAAAGTAGCATAGAGGGAGGGAGGGAGAGACAGAGAGAGAGAGA
>NW_025398233.1:0-4140 GCF_016433145.1 Gracilinanus agilis | reverse complement strand
GATATATATGTATATATATATATATATTTTTTTTTGATCATGTAGTACAGGCTCTGGAAGTCCCCTAACCCACACTTAGAGGAGCAGGTTGGGTCTCTAGAGTAGGCCAGTGGTTCTTTTCTCAATGTCCTAGGTGGAACCCTGAGGGGCTGGGGTAAGTCGTCTCTAGTACTATATTAGTCACGAGCCCCTATCGGCTATGTTCCCCTCTACATCAATAGACAATATTTCCCTCATATAATTTAATCAGTTAACATCAATTCATTTCTACAACGCTCTAATTACTGAGAAGGGAGAGCAAGGACTAGAGTAGGAAGACCCTTTATACATCTCAGTCCCTAGAGGAGAGTAGGCTCAAATTTAAAGCAGTTGCTAAACAAAACATTTCCCCCACCAAGTTCCCTTCAACCTGTGGTGTAGCAGCTCGTGAATGAGTCACTCCTTTTATGTGTAGGATGCAGTATCTTAGCCACTTAGGTAATTCATTCTAGTGCTGGGTCAAGCAGGGTGTTTCTCAGAGCAGACTCATTCCTCATCGTTGCTACCAGCTTCAGTTGCTAAGGGGACCTTTACTAACTCTTCCCATTTTAAAATCCACATGGTCTTCACCTTGGCCATTCTGTCTCCAACACAGAATGAAACACAACAAAGACAGAAGCTAAAGGGCCATATATTCGTAGCCAAATGGTGACTGGGAGAGGAAAGAGGGGCCTAAGGCCCTCTCTCACTTGGAGGCCAAATGTTGTTCTTGCCTCATTTGCCACCAGAGAAGAGCTAGAAACCATTTTTAGAAAATTTTCATTAAGATGAAAAAGTACAGCTATAGGTTGGCAGTTGCTGATAATCTGTCACCTTTAAAAAATAATCATGTTCATTATGATCTTTTCCATTTTTTAAAAATAATCTTTTTCTCTGGAAATTCTTGAGAACTCATTCTTGGGTGCCAAACTACTTTTTTTTTTCTAACATAGATTTCTAGTATATTTATTTGCTCAGTTTCAGTCATTTAAATTTTTTTTCCCATGATATTCCCACTTCCTGTTGTTTAGAAGTTTGAGTGTTGAGCAATTGATGAATAAATCAACCAACTAGTACCTACTATGTGCCAGGCACTGGAAAAATATGGTAGTTGTACTGTCATTGTTGATGAGAACAGATCATGCTAGATATGTTGGTAGACCTGTTTTTTTTTCATATGTTTTTAGTCCTTTTTCCCCCTTCTGTTTTTACCTATAAATTCTCTTCCTGTAAAAGTGTTTTCATCATTTTTTGAGACAAAATTGTTTATAATATTCAATCATCATCCTCCATTATGTTTCACAAATGAACTTATACTCTACACCAGTATTTCTTTTTGACGCCACATCTTTCTGCTCAGCAAGGAACGTAATTAAGTCTTTACAAGATGAAATGATTTCTGCATTCTTTGGACCTCTTCATCAGAATAATTGCTTTTACAGTAGTTAAAATTCCTTAAGAAATGGTTATGGGGGGCAGCTAGGTAGCACAATGGATAGACTGCCAGGCCTGGAGTCAGGAGGACCTGGGTTCAGATCTGGTCTCAGACACTGCCTAACTATGTGATCCTGGGCAAGTCACTCAACCCCAATTGCCTAATCACTGCTCTTCTTCTGTGAAATCAATGCTTAGTATCAATTCTAAGACAGAAAGTAAGGGTTTAAAGAAAAGAGAAATAGTGATAACCAGAACTGATGTCATTACTTTTACATGTTTATGGTTATGTTGCAAGATATTGTGGAATAATAGGAAAAAAAACCCAGTAGCTTTTCAATAAGGAGATATCTACTTGGAATCTTGCCTAAGTATTGAGTAGCTGTGTGACCATAGACAAGCCACTGGCAAAGCTTAAAGAATTGCCAGCTATCATCCATTTCCTATTTTTCAGAGTCAATTCCCTATTTAAATAAGTCATGCTGGACTTGTGACCATATACGACATCTTCTCGTCTTCATCTTTTCTTTTAATTTGATGTTAATGTTGACCTTTCCTCCTAGTCAATAATCTGACAGCACACACACACACTTGCTTCTGAAATGACTCCTAAGGTGATGATCAGGGCTGTTTTTCTTTGTTTTTGTTTTTGTTCATTAAATTATAGTCAATGTCATTGCTGATCAAAGCTCAGAGGGTCCAGCGCCTACCGACTCTCCTCTTGAAGATGGAATTCATAGTATATACATACAGGTGTGAGGTTTCTGAGAAATGAGGAATGCAAAAACATTTATGAAGTGCTTCATACTGTGTTGAGCATTGGAGATGCCAAGAGAAAAGCTAGATGGTCTTTGTTCTTTAAGAGTTCTCATTCTAATGGGGGAGAGATTATATATATATGTATATATATAATATAAAATATAAATATATAACGCAATATTTAATAATATATATAACATGTATAATATATAAAAATAATAATATAATGAGGTATAGTTCCCCTCATCTTTAAGGCTAATTTTCTGCTTATGCCCTAGATTCTTATATATATAATGGTTTCAATTACAAATCAGATGGAAAGGTCCCATGGTCCTTAGGATACTACAGCAACCCAGAGGGTGATACACCATCTTTAGTACTATTACTACTGATAATCATCCATTTCTTTTTTGTTTTAAACCCTTGCCTTTTGTCTCAAAATCAATACTAAGTATAAATTCTATGGTAGAAGAACAACAGTAAGGGCTAGGCAACTGGGTGAAGTGACTTGCCCAGGGTCACACAATTACGAAGCATCTGAGACTAAAGTTGAACCCAGGCTCTTCTGACTCCAGGTCTGACTCTCTATCCACTGTGCTACCCAGCTGCCCTAATCATCTATCTCTAAGGTTTAATCATTTGACAGTGCCAAGGACTTTGGTGACAAGAACTTAATTTTCTGGGTCTTCAGTAGCTGTGGTGGCTGAGGGGGCCAAAGCTGCATAGTTGCCAGGTTATGTTCTTATAGGGGTTATTTCCCAGGATGATGGCTGCAGGGTCTGGGCTTGAAGGAGGACCAGTGAACTGACATGAGAGAAGTGCTCCCAGGATTCCTAGGCTTAGAAGTAATGGCAGTTGGTCAGCAGGAGGTGTGGTCCTCTTCTCCACAGCGACTGCTTCTCTCAGTCACAGCTACATGGTTCATGCTGGAAGCAAGACCAGTAAGTAGGCTGGGAACAATGTCATTTGCAAGCCTCTAGTTTTATGTTCGAGGAAGTCTGCAGAGTTTAGGGGAGAAATGAGTCTAACTCATTCACTCCTGCTTCCCTGACCATGGAGTTAGAGTTGACTAACTACTATGGATTAAAGAGGTGACAAGAATTCTTCATTTGATTCCCAAAGTGGGCGCCACCGCCCCCTGGTGAGTGCTGCAGTGATCCAGGATAGCGGTGATGGCCACAGGTGCATTTATCTTTCCTATTAATTGCTATTAAAATGTTAAAAAATTAATGTCCAGGGGGCTAAGTAATATTTTTTTTCTGGAAAGGGGGTGGTAGGCCAAAAAACTTTGGGAACCACTGTTAGACCAATCTTCATATCCTGTCTGGTGCCCTGACTACGCTGCTGGCCCTCGATTCCCAATCATCGGGTTCTCTTACTGCCAGTTTCCTGTTCCTTTATAAGATGGGACAAACTAAAAGAAAGTGAAAGGAATCTCTCAAAGATACCATGAATAACAAAGCTGGTGTC
This sequence comes from Gracilinanus agilis, assembly GCF_016433145.1. Classification (NCBI taxonomy): domain Eukaryota; kingdom Metazoa; phylum Chordata; class Mammalia; order Didelphimorphia; family Didelphidae; genus Gracilinanus; species Gracilinanus agilis. The sequence continues at coordinate 459 of NW_025398233.1, read as the reverse complement.
ATTTTAAGGGCCATTAATTAAAGGCTTGGAATGAGTATACTGATTCCAGGTCAATAAATGGGTCTGGAAAGGATCAGATTTACTCCCTTGGGACTCCAGGTCTTACCCTGACCTTTATCTGTCTTGGATCCTGCCTTGATACCCAAGGGAATTTTATATGTTGGCAACCCTACAGGGCAAGCCAACATTCAGGCAGGCTGCAGCATGTACCCAAACCACAAAGAGAAACGACATTGGCTTTTGCCAATAACAATGTTGTTTTTATTAACCTTGGGAGCCCTTAGGCACGTGCCAGGTTCACTTATTGGATAATTCTGCTCTGCCTTAAAAGTATTTCCTTCTTTATGCCTATCTTCTCTTTCTTACTGTATCAGAAGGTATAGCTCCCCTCATCTTTAAGGATAATTTTCTGCTTATGCCCTAGATTCTTTGATATCTTCCTTCCTTCCTTCCTTCCTT
>NW_025398232.1:0-4055 GCF_016433145.1 Gracilinanus agilis | reverse complement strand
CTCTCTCTCTCTCTCTCTCTCTCTCTCTCTCTCTCTCTCTCTCTCTCCTTCCCTCCTTTGCCTCCCACCTGGATCTCTCTCCTTCTTTTTCTGTCTGACTCTTGATTTGGATGTATGAGGGCCACATGAAGGTGTCTCTTGAGAGCTAGGTGGGGAAGGGACAGCTGCGCACAAGTGTCTCATCTAGTCACAGGGTAACTTTGAGTGCACGTCCTTCTAAGGCAAGCCTGTGCCTGGGATGGGGCCGCCTTTTTTCTGTTTCCTTCTCGGAGTAGGGGACTGTGTAGGAAGTGTCTAAGTGCCCTGGTGAATTTGAGAGATCTGGAGTTCCCATAAAAGATCCTGTTGGTGGTTGGAGCTAAATGGCATCTGTAGCAGTAACCACTAGAATAGTAATGGCCACCACAGTGGAAGTGGTTGCAGACATATGGGGAAAGGCTCACTCAAGTATGGTGGCTGCTTTAAGGCACACGAGTCCTTGGCCTCCGGAAAGGCATGGATCCTAGGACCCCAGTTAAGTGGCCTCTCCAGCAATAATGCCACACCCCGTGAAGACCCAAGTGCTTGGGCACCCAGCCTTACTCAGTTTGGCAGCAGCTGAATGACCCGCCTGACTTGGCCTAGTGGTCGATTGACTTGTCTGGTCAAGATGCTGTACCCTAGGAGGAGCAAGCCATGCGCCCAATGGAGATGCCATGCCCTGCGAAAAGCCAGCCCGGCATAGCTCTAGCAGCAACAACAGCTGACCAACTGCCACCAAGAGGCAGATGGGCAGATAGCTATGGGAATGATGGTATCGCTACCCCTGACCATTGGTACTTATTCCAGCCCAGTCCTCACAGCCATCATTTGTGGAATTAGCTCCAACTGCCAACCATTTGCTACTCATAGGGCAGTCAAGCCAGCCTGACTGGGCACTGTGAGGGAGAGCTAGCAAATACCATTTTCCAGGCAAATCAGATTGCCGCCACCACCCTGACAACCATTTTCCTTCAGACCCTGGGGGGGGGGGGGACAGCTCAGGAATGTACGTTTTTCCATGCTTCTAGCCCGGTGCTCTTATAGCCGTCATCCTGGGAAGCAACCTCTGTGGTTTTCTAGCCTGTGAACTGCTCCTGCACGTGTTACAGCCACAGTTAATTAAAGACCCAGAAACGAACGTTTTTGCTGCCCAAGTCCTTGGTACTGTCAAATGGTTCACCATTAGAAATCGCTAGGATTTTTCAGTAGAAATGGCATGAAGGAAGAAGCATCAGTGTCTGCTTTGCTGCTGTATTTTATGGACCATCTGCCTTGGAGCCAAAACCTTCATCAGAATGTGAGCTCCTCGAGAGCAGGAACTGCCTTTTCTCTTTGTAGCCCTACCTCTTAGCTCTGGGCTTTGCACACAGTAAATACTTAATAAATGCTTCACTTATTCATGAAGAGTCTCCAAAGAAATAAAGGACGTTAAAGCCATACTGTTCCAGAGTTGTGAGTTGCTTTGGGGCCCCTGTTTTCCTCTCCCTGTGTGCCTCGCCAACATTGGACTTGAAGTTTGTGCCCATTCTGCTTCCCTCATCCCACATGGATGCCTTGGGTGCTTATGGGAGTGTGTGTGCCACCTTTTTCTGTGCAAATCCTTTGTGACTACTAGTTTTGCTCTCCCGTTGGAGTAAATGCCCTTTTAAAAAGCGAATTGAGTCTAGAGCCTGATTGTTAAGAGGACACACGCCAGTGGGGACTCCCAAGTGATGGTGTTTGGGGGATCCATCCACAGTGTGGCCAGTAGAATCTGGCATAGAAATCACCCCACTGGGGACCCAATCTGCCATCGTGAGTTGGGGGAGTGACCCTAGAAAGGGTGCTAGGGCTGTTTGATGACGTGGGCCCGGGGAACGAAACATACAAACAGAAGAGGCCAACGGGAACTTGAAAGCCGCTCCTGCTGGCCTAGCACTCATTATGCTCTCCTGGGAGGGACGGTAAAGACACGGCCAGTCCAGAGCTGTACTGTCTGAGCAGTTCCCAAGTGCAGATCGTTTGGCTAGCCAAGTGCCACTCTTTAGTCCTTGCAGCTTCGGAATCCTCCTAGCTGTGGTACCCTTCACCTCTCATCTGTCCCAGAAATCCCCTTCTAGGCAGTCAACTGCAGTCCTCTTCACTTCGGGTGGTTACTCGCAGGGTCAGAAATGGCCATTTCTCGGGATTGCTGTTAGGCCATGGGGTCTCACTGTACTTCAGGGAAACAGAAGTAGAAGCCAGAGACCTGAGGTTCCATTTTAGGGGTCGGGGATCTTCCCCTGCCCTTCCCCTTTTGCTAGAAGACCCTGGGGGAGTTGGCATTGGTCGTGTCCCAACAGAGAAGCCTTCTTAAAAAGCCCAAAGTCATCTCTCCTCGTAGCCCACAGAGTGCCTAGTTTTTCCTAGCTCGGTCTCAAATCCTCTTTGGCACAGCTCCAAGTCATGGAGACACGTGGGCAGCAATGGGGAACTGCTTGTGACACCTAGCTTCTATTTTTTTTTAAACCCTTAACTTCTGTGTATTGTCTCATAGGCGGAAGAGTGGTAAGGGTGGGCCATGGGGGTCAAGTGACTTGCCCAGGGTCACACAGCTGGGAAGTGTCGGAGGCCGGATTTGAACCCAAGACCTCCCGTCTTTAGGCCTGGCTCTCCATCCACTGAGCTACCCAGCTGCCCCCCGTGACACCTATCTTCTAGCAAAGAGCTGAGCATGGGTTCCTCTGCATGGAACCAAAGCACGTGTGTCTAGCAGATAAGGAGCTTCTCCCGGTCCTCCCGCCATATGTGGCAAAATCATGGTAAGAGAAGTTGTCAAAATGGATAAAACAAATGCAAAAGATCCCTCACTTAACAGCGGTCTATTTCCCTTAAGATCAGACTTAAGGAATGAATGGATTTTGTCAAAGATTCACTCTAAGGAGTAGCGTCCTCTTCAAATCGGAGGCACTTGGACTTGCCGTGCAACCACGGCATACCTCGCCTATAGCTCCTTCCACATGTGGTATTAATAAAGTCCTTTAAAAAGCACTCAGGTGACCTAGTGCTGACTCACAGACAGCCCATTACTTAAGGAGAGCAGCCATTAGTTAAATGACAAACTCTCCGTTTTCTTTCTTTCTCTCGTCAATCTTTACTTTCTGTCTTAGAATCAACACAAAGTCATCAGTTCCGAGGAAGGCAGAAGAGCAGAAAGGGCTAGGCAATGGGAGTCAAGTGACTTGCCCAGGGTCACTCAGCTAGGCAGTGTCCAAGGCCAGATTTGAACCCAGGACCTCCCGTCTCTAGACCTGGCTCTATCCACTGAGCTAACTAGCTGCCTCATAACTATCAAATTTTCAAATCTGATGATAACTGTTGGAGAGTAGTCAGTTGCAGAGCAGCTGTCCAGAAGACATTTCGGCGGGTTTCCTTTGCTAAGGAAGGAATTCTACATTTCAGTTCTTCTCTTCAGTGTAACGTAACAAATGATTTCTAACTGAAAGAGACCCCGGGCATGCCGTCCAAACCCCATATTTCATAGATGAGGTAACCGGCCCTGACAGTTGATTTCTCATAGGTCATGTGGCCAAGTAAGCAGCCAAACTGGAATTTGAATCTCTGACTAAAAATTTAGTGCCTTTTCACGATACCATTTTTCGAAATTAAAATTTAATTTTTACTTTAATTTGTTTTTTTATTTCTAAACCATTTATTTATTTTTATTTTCCACTATGCCATTTATTTTTAATTTTATTTAATTTTACTTTGTTTTTTACTAAATAAGTGGTTTTTATATTCATTATATAATTTCTTTTCATTTTAATTTAATGTTTTTTTCACTAAACCATTTATTTTTTCACTATGCCATTTTTATTTTAATTTTTACTTTAGTTTGCTTTTTTACTAAACCATTTGTTTTTGCTTTTATTTTCATTTTTGCTTTAAATAATTTTTATTTTTTAGAAAAGTTATCATGGTTACCTGATTCATGTTCTTACTTTCCCCTTCCCCCTCGACCTCCTCCCACCACCCATAGCTGATGCACATTTCCACTGGTTTTAACATGTGTCATC
>NW_025398231.1:0-5343 GCF_016433145.1 Gracilinanus agilis | reverse complement strand
TCTGGGGTGAGAAAGACAATGAGTTCTGTTTGGGCCACATCGAGTTTGAGATTTTAACAAGATACCTAGTTGGAGATGTCCAGTAGGTTGCTGGTGATTAGAACTCAGAAAAAAGACGAAGATGGATATATAGATCTGAGTCATCTGTATATAGAGAAGATAATTGAACCAATGAGAATTGATACAATTACTTAAAGGTGTAACAGAAGGCTATCCAGGTCAGAACCTTGAGGGATGTAGACAAAAGTTCTGACAAAGGAGACAAAGAAGTCAGGCAGAAAGAAGGAGAACCAGGAGAGAACAGTGTCACAGACACCAAGGTAAAGGACGAGATCCAGATGAAGCAATGACCGATAGCACCAATAATTTTCAAGAGCTCTGATGAGAACTGAAAAAAGATCATTAGATTTAGCAGTTAAGTGATCATTGGGAACCCTGGAGTGAAGTTTCATTTGAGTGGCAGGGATGAAGCAGAGTGTGCTGGAGCCAGCTCAAACCAGCCAATTGTTCAATTTTTAGTTGGAGCCTTTACAACTCTTCAATTCGCAAATGCTACACATTGGGGCCTGATTTGCTACTGTGGTATTTGTCTACGCTTAAGAAATGGCTTAAGGAAATAATAACAATAATGTAGTTATTATTAATGCTATTGTTTTATTATTTATAATCATAAATATCATTTAATGTTTTAAATGTGCATTACTTACATTTAATTTTATTTAATTATTTAATTATTTAATTAATTATTTACTTACATTTAATTAATTTGTGGCTTCTCTTTCATTCTGTATCTCAAAAACTTCTGATATCATCCCCCTCTGTTCTTTCTTCCTTTGCTAGTCATTTCATGTAAATAATTTAAATTAATAATTTAATTAAATTAATCCAAATCTAAACCATTAACACTGTTGTTGAACACAAAATACTATTAATAGTAGTATTATGCCTTTATTATTAAAGTTAAACTTGAGAATGTGTTGTGCATACCTTTTTTTGAAGAACCAATTTTTTAACATTTCATTTTTATTTTTTTCTGAATTGTAAACAAAGTTTTTGATGTTTGCTTTTTAAAACTTTGAGTTCTGAATTCTCTCCCTTCTTTCCTTCCCTCATTTTTCCCTGAGAAGGCAAGAGATTTGATATTGACTATCCATGTGTAGTCATGCAAAACATTTCCATATTAGCCATGTTGCAAAAGAAAACAGAGACCAAAACCAAAACAAATCAAGAATAATAAAGTTTTTTTTAAAGTATGCTTCAATCTCCATTCAGCTGTCACCAAGTCTTTCTCTGGAGGTGGATAATATCTTCCATCCTATGTCCTTTGAAACTGCTCTGGATCGTTGTATCGCTAAGAATGGCAGTTGCTCATCATACAATATTGTTATTGTTTACAACATTTTCTTGGTTCTGCTCATTTCACTTTGCATCAGTTCATGCAAATTTTTCCAGGTTTTTCTGAACTTCTCCTCCTTTTCATTCCTTATAGCCCAATAGTATTCCATCACAATCACATGCCACAACTTGTTCAGTCACCAATTGGTAGGCATCCCCTCAATTTCCAATTCTTTGCCACCACAAAAAGAGCTGCTCTAAATATTTTTGTATGAAGAGGTTTTTTCCCCCTTCTCTTTGGGAAAGACCTGGTGGTGATATTGCTGGATCAAAGGGTATGCACAAATTTATAGTCCTTTGAGCATAGTTCCAAATTACTCTCCCAAATGGTTGGATTAGTTCACAACTCCACCAACAGTGCATCAGTGTCCCAATTTTTTTAAACCCTCACTTTCTGCCTCAGAGCCAATACTGGGTATTGGCTCCAAGGCAGAAGAGTGCTAAGAGCTGGGCAATGGGGGTAAGGTGACTTGCCCAGGGTCACCCAGTTAGGGAGTGTCTGAGGCCAGATTTGAACCCGGGACCTCCCATCTCTAGGCCTGGTTCTCAATCCACTGAGCTATCCAGCTACGCCCTCAGAATCCCAATTTGCCACAGCCCCTCCAGCATTTTCCTTTTCCTTTTCTGTCATATTGGCCCAACTGATAGGTGTGAGGTGGTACCTCAAGGTTTTTTTAATTGGCATTTGGAGAGTCAGTTCTTAAAAGGTTACCAATCCTTCCCTGGGTGGAAGTTGGAGTGCAGGGGACCTAGAATTGACTGGGAAGGAAGGAGAGGCAAGGAGACAGTCCTTACTAGAAATTTGACTGCGCAAGAGAAGAGAGATTGTGTGATAGCTTGAGGGGATGGCAAGGTCAAAGGAAGATTTATTAAGGATGAGACAGACCAGAGTATGTTTGGAGACAACAGGGAAGGAGCTAGTTCATAGGGGGAGATGTGAGATTAGAGGTAGAAGAGATGATCAGTGGGGAGGGGGGGCAATCAGAGAGGGGAGGGATGAGATCAAAGGCACAAGTACAAGTAGGGAGGTTGCCTTTGGAGAAGAGAAGGCTCCCTCCTTCAGCAAAGGAGGAGAGGATGGAGGGGGATATTATCAGAAGTTTCTGAGGAATAGAGTAAAAGAGAAGAGGAAGCTCATGGTAGAGGGCCTCCTTTTGGGTAGCATTTGCCAAGAAGGCTGTTGCTTCCTAACAAGTTTGCAATGTAGAAAAACTCTAGCTCATCTCCCCTGGGACCTGACTCACCCATATTTCTGAGACTGATGTTGGAAACCCAAGTAGAGATCCCTATTAAGGGTCTTGTTTGATTCGACCTATCATTTAGGGTCTTTTTTGGACTAGGGTGACAGATCTTGGTTCATCATCAGCCATGGTGGTGATCCTGCCCAGCCCCAAGTCACATGCACACCTTTCTTCTGAACTCTTGCCTTCCATCTTAGAATCAATACTGTGTATTGGCTCCAAGGCAGAAGAGTGGTGAGGATAGACAATGGGGGGTCAAGTGACTTGCCCAGGGTCACACAGCTGGGAAGTGTCTGAGGCCGGGTTTGAACCCAGGACCTCCCATCTCTAGGCCTGACTCTCAATCCACTGAGCACCCAGCTGCCCTGTCACAAACATATCTGACAAATGCTTCCTTTATGCCTTCGTTCACGTCACTGATAAAAATAGAGTAGGGCCCTCTTATCTGTGGTTTTCTTGGTCCCAGAGATCAATGGGTAAGACTAGAGGCTGGTCTGCCCACTCTTGCTTTTTTTTCCTTGGGACAGGGGGAGGCTGTGGAATGGTGAGCCAAGAGGCAGGAACACGTTACGAGAGCACATCTGTATGGGATCAGTAGATAGTTGATTATATCTGCCATTTCAGCCCTCTGTGGTAGGCCTTGGAATGTACCCCCCAGTCCCACCTCCTACCCCCTGGATCCAACGGCCCTACTGTAGGGAGCAATCTGGGAAGGCCCTGTCTCTTGGGGCCTTCCACATTGATCTACTAATGAGTGAGCCTTAGATACAGTCTTTCAACCAATCACGATCCTACTTCCCAGGATGCTCATTGAGGCAACATGGCTGCCGTGACCTCTGCCCCTCCCTGTTCTCTCATTGGCTGATCTCTTCCTCTTCTCCTACAGAAACTGATTGAGCAGGAACCTCGGGACACTCTTTGTACCCCAGCCCGTCAGGATACTCTGCTAGCTGTTGCCAGCCTCAGGTAGCCCCATTCCCACCCCATTCCCCACTTTCCTGTCCTTCTAACCGTGGGCCCCAGGGCTGGTGAGGACTATGCCACCCCTCTGGCTGTCATTTCCTTGGCCTAAGGAGGTTGGGGGGTGAGGAGTTCAGGGGAGCTATAGCAAGGAGACAGGGTTCTTGGCCCGGGGCCTGGAGGCAGGAAGTCCCAAGTTCAAATTTGGCCTCAAACAGTTCCTAGCTGGGTGGCTGGGGGCTAGTCACCTCATAGTTGTCTGCCTCGGTTTCCTCATCTGTAAAATGGAGACTGTAGTAATACCTTCCTCCCAGGGCTGTTCTGAGGATCGAATGGGGTAATATTTGTAGACCATTTTGCAAACTGTAAAGTAGTACATTAGTGTGACTTATCATGTGTCATAGCTATTGTTGTTATTGTTATTATGGCCTTATCCCCTTTCTCATGGCATAGAAGTGTTCTTGGGTCCAAATCCAAAGTAGTGTGGTGTTGTGATGAAACGGGTAAGGGATTGAGGGTCAGAAGACTTGGGTTCAAATCCTGATGCTGCCTTTATAGACACCTTCCTTCTCTAGGCCTCAGTTTCCACCTGTGAAAAGTGAAAGGGGCCGTACTATCCCCTCCAGCTCTAAGACTCCATGAAGGGGGCCAGCTGGGTGGCTAAGTGGCTAGAGAGCCAGGTGTGGAGAGGGGAAGTCCTGGTTCCAATGTGGCCTCAGACACTTCCTAGCTGGGTGACCCTGGGCAAGTCACTTACCCCCATTGCCTAGGCCTTAGCCCTCTTCTGCCTTGGCACCCACCTACTGTGTTGAGTCTAAGATGGCAGGTGAGGGACTTGGGGGGAAAAAAAGAGTCTTGGAATAGTCCTTCGAAGTCAGGGAGGCCGTCCTGGGTAAGGTGCCCTCTCCTGGGGTGGCTGGCCCGGTGCCCACAGAAGGCAGCCAAGGTCCAGGAGTTGAACGCATAGTTCTTCTCTCGCCTCCTCTCCACAAGGAACCCGAAGGCTCTCTTCCTCTGGGGAGGGCCCTCCTGGTTCGGAACCCCTTTGCCCTGGAGGCCTCTTCCCTGGCTGAGGCACCTCCTCTCCCCACTGGCTCTCTTTTTCAGCAAACTGAAGCCCCCCCTAGAGGTCAAGGAGAAGTCAGAATTTCTGTATACCTGTTTCCAGAGCGTCTCCTCTCTGCCACTGGTCAAGAGCCTGGAGAAGCACACCTGCCCGATGACGAACCCATCCCACATTCAGGTGACAGGGGCCTCGCCAGCCCCCGACCCACCCCAGGCCCCCCACGGGCCTGCCGCCAAGGCTCAGCTCTGCCCTCCACTCACCAGCCATTCCCCTGACCCCTCTGGCCAAGGAGAAAAGCTGGACTCCTGGAGAGACGAGGGCAGGCCCACTGGGGGACCTCTGAGCCACTCACTGGCCTCGGACTGTCCTGTGCCTCAGCTGCGGGCCTCGGTCCCCCGGCTCTGGCTGCCCAGGGACCGCAGAGGGACATTAGTGTCGGAGGGCAGCAGGGTGTGTGTGGGGGGGGGAGGTGCCAAGACAGAGGCTGAAAAAGGGCCCACAGAAATGGCTCCATCTTGTCCTTGCCCGGCCGTCTGGCTAAGGCCACGCTGTGAAAGACAGCCCAGGGCTGGGGTGGGCGGCCAGGCAGGGCTCTCCTCACTACAAGAAAGCATGTGACCACGAATACATGAAATGGGTGAGTGAGGGAGGGAAGGAAGGAAAGAAGGAAGGAAGGAAGGA
>NW_025398230.1:0-1122 GCF_016433145.1 Gracilinanus agilis | reverse complement strand
TATATATATACTATACATTATAATATGATTAATTTATCATTTTAATAAAAATTCCAAAATTTAAAAAATTCCAAAAAAATTTCCAAAAAATCCCAAAAATTCCAAAATTTTGGAACATATCCGTTATCTCACTGTATCCTCAGAACAACACTGCAATAGATTTCAAAGGTGAATTGCTTTTCTTTGCTATAAAATGGGTACAATATTACCTATTCTCAGTCTATAGAGCAACTTGTTAGCAGAACTGAGACTGAGATTTAGGCTTTATTCATTAGGGTGGCCTAGTGGTATCAGGTCTTCTGGGTTCCTGTTCCAACCTCCTGAACCTGGAAGAATCCTTTCTACTCCTTTGCCCTTCCTGTGACTTGCATTCACAAGGGATGGATTAAAGGAGGGATGAGCTAATGTCTGCAAGATATTTGGAAAGAAAAGAGATTCCTGAATTGAAGTATAGAATATTGAGCTGGAAGGAACTTCAGAGATTCTTTTCCCCAACCTTTTTATGTAATACATGAGACAATAAGCACTCAGGAGACAATTAAACTAAGTGCTAAATAAGTGGAAGGGGGGAAAAGAGAAGGGATATAAATACAACAAAAAGATCGTCCCTGCCTTCAAGGAGTTTACATTCTAATGGGAGAAGACAGCATATATATTTTTTTGAATTAAGACTTATTTTATTCTACATGATGCACAGCACTTCATATAATTTAGTTTATGTCATTCTTGGAAGGGTATTGTAATTCATTAAATTATATCAATATTGATCCCATATGAAAGCAAGGAGGGTGGGGTTGGGGAGAAGTACCAGTAGGGGCTTAGGGGCATGGAGAGTCAGGAGCACAGCCAGGAGGGGAAAGAAGCAGAGTTGGCCTGTGTCCATCCCCTAAATAGGAGCTTGGGGAGGAACTCACCAATGGGAGAAAGGAGTGAGCATAGTGGAGGCATATTCCAGGGTGAAAAGATCTCAAATAGTGAAGAAAGTGAAGGGGGAGAGGGGGAGAAGGAGAGAGGGAGAGATAGAGAGAAAGGGAGAGAGGGTGGGAGAAAGAAAAGGAGAAAAAGGGTAAAGTGGAGGAAGGAGGGAGAAGAAGAAGAAGAAGAAGAAGAAGAAGAAGAAGA